>NC_000075.6:108587053-108862143 GCF_000001635.26 Mus musculus | reverse complement strand
GGGGCCTTGGCATCTTCTTGATTGCTGGAGACTACATCCTGAAGCTCCTCCCCTTGGTGCACCTGCAGGGGATCCAGATGTGTTAAAGGGCCACCGATGTTAGAGCAAAGGCACGTACATAGTATACAGTGACACACAGAGCCAGACAGAAACATGCATATCGATATGCAGATAGATATATTGAGGCATGTATGGGACACATAAGGACACAGACATGGGGTGATAGGAGAGACATGTGGATCTATAAATACAGGAGGGACATGTAGGGACACAAGAAAGCATACCCCCAACATAAAGTGTTGTTACTTCCTGGGCCAAAGCTTAATAAAGGTGCAAGAAAGGAGGGTGCTGGGAGATCGCATCCCATCCTTAGCCAAACAGGGTAGAGTGGCCAGAGGTTGGCCACAGGCACCCATGTGCCTTACACCCTGACCTCTCTGAGTCTTTGGTTAAACTTGGCATCACTCTTGATCCCTAGACTTGCCCAGTGTTCCTCAGCTCTTTCCTCTACCCACGAGCATAGACTGTGGGGTCTTGTTACATCTAGGTCAGTCTGAGACTACAGACAAGGGCCAGAGGAGAACTCACTATCACAAAGGTCTCCCTGCAGCATCAGCGCTCTCCCCATTCCTCCCATCCACCACTAGCCCAACACCATCAAATCCACACTTAGCAGGTCTTGGCTTTCCTCGTGCAACAAATGTGGGCACCCCCATCTCTGTGGTTCTCGGATGGTCCCCACTCTAGCCTCACCTTGGCCTCAGAGCCCTCGACGTCATTGCTTTTGACGTCTTCCAAGTTGGTGTTGACGTTGACGGAAACTGAGGAGATCTTGGAAGAAGCATCCTAAGAGGGACGAGAGGTGGTGAGAAAGCTATCCCAGTTGCCATGTGACAACCAGGCCAGGCAGGCCTGGTATTGCCCCCTGGCTTTAGGCAAAGAGACACATGAGGACCTAGGCTGCAGGCCTGAGAGGAAGTTCTAACAGTGAATGGGACGTGCCGTGCTTCACCCTGGGACAGGAGGGGAAGGTGGAATCTCTAGAGCTTTCTCTGTCCTCCTAGGGGCTGACACAGAATCCCTGGGGTGCTGAAGGACAGAGTGGTGATGAGAAATGACAGGAGTCAGAAAATGGGACAAGGACAAAGGATGAGGGGACAGCTGGGGCCAGGGCTGGGAGCACAGCAGGGCTGGAAGCACAGCAGGGCTAGGCCAGAAGGGAGTTGCTGAGGGGACCCCACCTGTTTCTGGGACTTCTTGGCTTTCTTCATTCGCTTTAACTTCATCTCCTGCTTTTTGATTCGTTTCTTCTTCTGGGTGATGAGGCGGTCAACATCTACACCGCACTAGAGACACAAGTCAGAGGCAGAGGCTGGCTGGTACTCTGGGCAGATGAGGAGTTTCAGACCCTCCCGCACACGCTCCAAGCCGGGGGATCCCGGCCTCACCTTCTCTTTCAGAGAGTCGCTGTAGAGCTCAGCATTGGCGAAGTACAGCGTGGCTGAGGAACGGAAGACTTTCACACCCGGGACCTCCTTGGCCTGGAGATGTAGTGGGGTTAGGGTGACTGAGCTTTCCCTGCTGTATCCTCTTTACGTGGCTTTCCTCTCTCAGAGAGCCTGCTACACAGCCTCTGCCCCAGCCTGTGGCTGATGCCCTCCTGGGAGCCTGGGCCGTAAGCCTGGCTGCATCTTTCCTGCTCCCCGTGTTACGAAAGTCCTGTCTTTCCTGACTTCCCGTCTTTCACCAAGTTTGGTGGTTTGGCTCAGACGCATCCATGGTTGTGTTCCCACCCCTGCCCTACGCTGCTTTCTGCAGGCAGACAGGGGAACCTGTCTATGTCCACTCACACCTTCCCCAGCTCTTGTCCATTCCCAGCCTCAGCCCAGAGCTTTACTGGACATTTGGGCCTGTAGCACACAGGCCACCTCCCTGCCACACGCAGTTGGGCTGCTCCCTCATGTCTTCTCCCACACCTAGATACCGCTACTCTTTACTCTGTTCATTGCCCTGCAGCCAACCTTCAAGGCTCTGGGCCCCGGTGAAAGCTTATTTTATTCTAGAGCCTCACACAACTGTTGTTCCCACAAAAAGCACGAGGCTTTTTAGAATGTAAACTGGCAACTGGGAACCTGGCATTCCCACTGAGCAGACCAAGAAAGCTCCCCTACACCCTGTGCCCCCTCCCTGCTCCTCCTGTCTCTTGATCCAGGGTAGGGTTTGTGCTTCTGGCTCTAAGACGGATCCCATTCACTTAGGGCATGAGTGGGGTCACAGACTCAGACTCTTCACTTCAAATTCCAAGATCCAAAGACAAAGTACTTCTAGTCTCATATATTCTCTCTCCACTCTTGGAGAAGACAGACAGAGAGAGAGAGAGAGAGAGTGTGTGTGTGTGTGTGTGTGTGGGTGTGGACCTTGCATATGGAGGTCAGTAGGTGACACCGAGTGTCGTCCTCCATGGCTCCTCCTGCTTTTGAGACAGGGTCTCTTACTGAACCTAGAGCTAACCAATGGGCTACACTAGCTGCCCAGAGGCCCCCAGGGATCTTCTTGCCACTACCACTGAGCACCAGGGTTATAGACATGCGTGCTGCCATGCCTGACATTTTATTTGGGTGCTGAGGACCCAAACTCAGGTCTTCATGTTTGTTCAGCAAACAGTTGATCCACTGAGCCATTTTCCCTGTCCCGCTCCCAGTGTTCCTGTCCATGTGGAAGGGAACTAAAAAGGACCCATTTGTCTTGTCTGCCCCACCCCACCCCCATTTAGCCCCTGCCACTCACCCCAGAGTATTCTGCCACGTCTCTATAAATATCCGTATCTGGCACCTGCCCCAGGACGGAGTAATGGGGCCTGAGGATAGAGGAAGGGAAAAAAAAAAAGGCAAAACAAAGAAAAGACCATGAGAGGACAATGAGGGCTCCTGGGATGTCCCCCAGAGAGGCAAGGAAAGCTGTGCTTGTGAAGAGCTGGGGTGACACTTAGTCCCTCACCAGGCTGGAATTAGGGGGTACCAAAAATGGTTGACTCACAGCTGCATTCGGACGACCACGAGCAGCAAGGAGAAGACTATGGAAACTGCCAGGCCAATGTCCAGGTTCAGCAGGATTGTGGCCACAAAGGTCACCAGCCAGATTAGCTGATAAGAAAAGGGCAGGGGTCAAAGGGCCCACTGGTACTAAAGGACCCAAGCCCAGTCCTAGGCTCCCAAGCTTCTCACCAGGTCCACTCTGTTTGCCTTCCAAAGAGAGCAGATGTCTGAGAACTGCTTCATCATGCCCTTTAGGTTCACAATAATGACAGCAGCCAGGACGGCCTGGGGCAGGAGGAGGAATGTCATCAGGGTTGCTGAGAGGTTCCTAAAGACTGACAGCCTCCACCATCCAGACATGACCCACCCAGACTGGCCAAGCACTTGGGCAGAGCCCAGCCTCCAACCAACTACCACCACACCAACCTTATCCCCTTGGAGCTGATTAGAAAGTTCTAACCTTTGACCTCTAGTTCCCGATGTTCTCCCCCAAGAACTTAACCTTGTATCTCCGAGCCCCTTACAATGGGACTAGACTGACTAATCTGGGGCTGGCCTAGCTAAGGCCATGAAGCCCGGCTGGGAGGGGTAGAGGCTCACCTTGGGCAGGTCTCGGAAGAGTTCCCCAAGTTTGACGATAATAAGAAGGATAAAAAGGGAAGATACAGCTCCAGCAACCTGCAGGGTAGGTATAAGCAGAAGGTAAAGGCACGCCCGGGGTGGGAGCACCCTGGCAGAACAGCATGCATGTCTAGATGGATATATACCCACATACGCATGCTTATACCCGAGGCCTACCTGTGTGTTGCCTCCCGTGCTCTCCTGTACCAAGCTCCGAGACATGGAGCAGCTCACGGGGAAGCACTGGAAGAAGCCTCCAATGAGGTTACTGAGGCCAAGGGCTACCAGCTCCTGTGGGGCGGGCGAGTTGTGTAAGAAGACTTGCTAGGGATGCTTATACTGACACACCCCCAACCCCCACTCTCAGTCAGCGGCCTCCAATATTTGGCCCAGCATCCTGTTCTACGCGAGTCACTTACAAGTCCAGCCTTACCCTTAGTCTACCCCACTCCTATCATCTGGGCCCACCTACCTGTGGCATGTACAAGACCCCTACAAAGACCCACAGCACAGACCTGGTTACTGTCCACACGGTAGCCATGCCTCAGGGCAAAGATCTTCCCCAGTGAGATGGCAATGGCGAAGCCCACCACAGCAATGGCAAAGGCATTTCCCACAAGCGTTGCAAACAGCTCTGTCTTGGGTGCCACCGGGGGTATGAGCCTGGGAGGAACACCTGGGAGGTCAGAGGATGGCCCAACTCTAGCTATCCCACCTCCCTGACAGGACCAGAGCTTACCCTGTGGTGATGTTGCCCACCACATCGACCTTGAATCTGTCATTCAGCTTCACACCATAGGAAATACCAGTGGCCCCAATGAGCTGTGGGGATGGGGCAGAGTTAGGGGAGGAAGGTACTGGCGGTATAATGGAAGAGGGTGAACCATCTGGGGATCCACGGGGGTGGGGTGGGGTGGACACAGAATCTTTTTCTGAGGAATGGGAAGGTGTAAATAGGGTGAGAGAGAAACATTACCACTTAAGGAAGGGGATATATGGTCAGGCGTGGTAAAAAGCCAAGAGAGAGCTTTTTCCTGCAAGCTCCTCCACACCCTTGCAGTGGCCCTCACCTTGAGGTGGTATACTGGCCAGGTCTACCCTCACTCGCCCTCTCCCCTGTCCACCATCCCCTGGCATCCGAACCGTGAGTAGTTCCCCAGGGATGGGCAGGGGCAGACGCCGATGCAGCTTCTCATTAAGTAGCTTCACCAGTACCAAGGCCACTCCTGCCACAATCGCCGTGACCACGGTGCCGGGCACAGTCTCAGGGAGCTGGGCACAGACCTCCAGCACTGTCTAAGGAGAAGTGGTACTGTTAAAGCCAGAGTTCAAGGTCACAGGGCACAGCCTGCCTACCCACCCTTGCCCCCACCCTCACTCACATAGATAACGGACAGTGGCCCAGAGTGACTGCTGAGTTTGATGCCAAACACATACTTGAGCTGAGAGACGAGGACTTGCACAGATGCAGCCGTGGTATAGCTGCGGACCAGAGGCTCTGACAGGTAGGTGACAACGAAGCCGAAGTGTACCAGGCCCAGCCCCACCTGTTGGGTGGCCGGGGAAAGTCAGGGGAGGTGGAAGTCACAGGCACAGCCAAGGGCATGTGGGGGATCAGAGAGGGTCACAGTGTAAGTCAGATGCTAGGATGGCTGTTTCGTACCTGGAAGAGGCCGACCAGGAAGCTGAGTGTGTAGGCCACCTGCACGCGTGCATCATCAGCTGTGGCATTCAAGCCTTGCACGAAGGCCTTATCTGCTGTCAGAGATTCTGTCACACTGCCCACCATCACAGACATTACAGCAAAGGTCCCTTCAGGGGGAGGACAGGGGAAGTCTGGATCGTGGGCAGGCTGGGCAGGTCTTTAAGAACTTCCCAGCCCCAAGGACTAGATCATTCACCCTGAAGCCAGGGCTTTGAGATATTCAGCACCTAAGAAGCCCTACAGTTTCCTAGTGCTGCTTGGGGCGATTCATAGGCCACTTCCTTCTTCTCTAACCTGTCCTGCCCTGCCCTCTATGAAAGGGTTGCCTGACTCCACTTACCCACAGAGATGTGTCTGGAGGTACCAAACAGGAAGTAGATGAAGACGGGGTAGAAAGAACTGTACAGACCAAACATAGGAGGCAATCCCGCCAGAAGGGCATAGGCCAAGCCTGCAGATAAAACAGTAGCAATGCAGACTTGAAGAACAGGGTATCAAAAAGATAGAGACTCCAAGCCCTGGGCTCAGGGGGTCATAGCTCCAAGAGCAGAGGTCTTGGCTTCTGGTTTGACACTTCACAGACCACAGAACTTGCAACCCTGAGGTTGGAGGTAGCTCACCCTGAGGAAGCTGCATGATGGCCACACTCAGGCCAGATAACAGATCACCCAGGAGCCATTCACGCACAGGATACCGGGGTAACCAGCCCAGGACTGGAACGTGCTGGAGCAGAAGAGAATGGGCCCGAGCACGGGAGCATCTAGGACGGAGAAAAGTCTGTTACAGGGTGGACTGTCTGGGCCTTGAAAGAACCCCCAGAACCTCTCCCCTCATCATTACCGGAACCAAGTTCGCCACTGGTGGGTCTTCGCCGCTGGGCCCCAATGCCCCAGATCTTCTAGCTGCTCCTGGTTCAGCAATGGCCTTTCCACATGGTAGTCTCTCCTCTGCAGCTCCATTTCTTGGGCTGCAGACAGGAGTGCCTGCGTCTGATGTGTCCCTTGGTCTAGAGAGGTGAGACCACAGATATACAATAGAACTTCTACTTGGGACCACAGAGCCACATACCTGAGTTTTCTGGGCTCAAAGATCAAGGGTAGAGCTAACTCTGCTGGTCTCTGAGGGCCCCGTGCTCACACCCTGACAGAGGCAGTATCTGAACTTTGGCTGCTGGAAGACTCTTTCTGGGCCAAAGTCTCTCCGGAAGGGAGAGATGGATGAGCATGCCCACACATCCAGCTCAGGTGTGGCTGCCCAGCCCCGAGTACCACTTCAAGTCCAAGTCCAGGTCTGGGTCCAGGTCCAAACTGACTGCGCTTCCTAGCCCCTACCTCTCAGGCCCTTGGCTTCCTTCCCTGAATCAATTCCTGTCCAGTCCCCTTTCCAGCTTTTCCACCAGGAGCCCAACCTTGTTGGCTGAGAGCGAGTTGACAGATAAGAACTAGCAAACCAGAGGTCTGTAAGCAATACTGCCCTCCAGTTTCAGGACAGGGTCCAGCAAGACTCCAGGGTCGAAGCTCTCACCTCCAGGGAGTTTTGACAGGCTCCCACTCGAAGTAGAGAGACTTCACCTGGGAACAGGAGCTTTTGGAAGCCAATCCAACCTGGAGGGAACTCTGCCCTGAAAGCTTTCACCAGCCAGGCAAGTTCTGACCGGGGGTGTGGGAATCTCTCATCGGGAGGCACTTCTCTGGAGAGGCACTTCTCTCGGAAGTGGGAGACTTTACCAGAGAATAGGATCTGAGGGGGTCTCTCAGAAGAAACTCTGATCTGGGGGGGGGGTGCCTCCATATGGAATGCAGCTCTCTATAAATATATTTCAGGGGAAACAAATTTGGAGTGGGCAGGGGGGAGGGGCTAGCCTGTGGGAAAGATATCACCTGTGAGTTCTGATCTAGGAGAGGCTATAACCAGGGGAGAGAATCCCACCAGAGGGGTAGGAACTCACCTGGGAAGACTCTCTAACCTGGGTATCCAATGGAGGAGGGAGCAGTGCAGACGCAAGGAAGATCTTCAGAGATTCTCTGCACCGCGGGCTCCAGGAGATCTCAGCGGCCCCTCTCCCCTCCTTCAAGATCTCTCAAGTCTTCTTAAAGGGCTCCCTCCCCTTACCAGGCGGCACGCGCCTTGGAGGGCGGAGCCTTGATGCTTGGCACCTCCCTTTGGGAGGGCACAAGGGCCGGCAGCGACAAATGTGAACAGTACCCTGCCGACTCAGGCCGCGGCTGGTCCACCGCCTGGCTAGAGCCTGTCTTGCAGCGGTTTCTCTCCCAGTCCCAACGCGCCCAGCTGGCACACCTCCCGTGCCAGGACTCCTCGGTAAGCAGCAACTTCCCTGCAGCGCCCTTATTAGCACTCCAGGGACGTTCAGTACAACCCTCAAGAGCTGGGGTCGCGCCAGAGCCCGCCCCCATCCCTCGCTGTTGATGGATAACCTCCTTCGGAAAATCGGCAAGGCGGTAAACTAAGGCTCCGCAGACGGGAAATGCCTGTCGGGGACTTGGAGGTTCCCTTCCTGAATTGACCCAGGCCGGGAGTCACAGAACTACTAGCGCTTCGCGGGCACGCGGAATTTGGGCAGCGCCCTGCAACTCACCGGACCCATCGGGAAGTCCCATGGCCCTCAGAGGGTAACTCGTGTACCGCTTTTCAAACAGCTCCCCCAGGAGGCCACTACCGGCTAGAAGGTGGCGCCAGGCCCAGAACTTGGCCGGCCGCAAGCTCCACCGCTAGGATGTGCAAGATCAGACCAATCAGAATTCTGGGGGTGGAATCCAAGTCATACTCTCTGGGCGGGGCGAGCCCGGAGAATAAAATTTTAACCCTTTCCTTCCCGTCGGCCTAGCTTCTGTCCCTGCCTGCGATTCTTGTTAACCTGCTGGGAGCTGGAGCATTCTGCTGAGACTGGAGGACTGGAACGAAGGCCCAGCGCTACGCTTGGCCAATGTTATGCCTCTGTGCCCTTAAGTGGCTGGACCTAATTGTATGCTTTGTAGAAGGTCCCCACTTTATGCAGAGGAGACATTCTTGACCGATCTGGATGCCTAGGTGTGCAACCAGGGGCCCCAGCCTCAACTGTGGGAGATCTAGGCCTGTAGGGTCTCTCAGGGACCACCAAGCTGTGAGTATCACCCTCAGATTTTTCCTTCTGAGACCTGGCACAGTGGTCCTCAAGACCAGCCCCACCCCACCTCCATTTCTTTTTTTCCAGACAAGTTTTCTCTGTTTAGCCTTGGCTGTCCTGGAACTCTCTGTAGACCAGACTTGTCTACAGAGATCCACCTGCCTCTGCCTAGTGAGTGCTGGGATTAAAGAAGAGATCAAAGGTATTTGTCACCATGGGTGGCTTCTTAAGCCCCCCCCCCCCCTTTCACTTTCACACCTGGCTGCCTAGACTGGAAATGGAGCACTCAGGATCCTTTCCAGGTCTGGAAGCTCTGGCCTGATCCAAGTGAGAAAAGACCAGTAAGGGCCAGAGTGTGGGTGGGTAAGCAGGAACTGAAGTGGGAACGCCTAGGTTTGGGGTGACTAATGGGCAGGGCCACAAATGTCAGCCTCTGGATATTAAGGAAACCCTCATATGACTGCCTAGACCAGGAAAGTGGCTTCTCTTGGCGCAGCTCCTGCGCTCCAACTTCAGGCTCCAGTCACAAGGTGAGAGGCCATATTTCAGAAAGAAATGGGAACCTGGTCCAAATCTCCCATGAAATGGGCTAAAAATAACTGGCTATTTTGGAGGGAGGAGAGCTCAGAGTCCTACAAAGGTCATCCTGGGTGAGTATTCTCAACAGCTGAGACAGAAAGAGGAACAAGTGTTTTCTATAGAAGTTTATTCCCAAAACAGAGCGCGGCTTCACGGAACAATTTACACAGACAGGAAAGAGGGCCACTGTTGGAAGGGGACCCCAGAGACGGGCATCTACAGAACCTAGGACATAGCAAGGACACTCTCCCAACCGACAGGCCTCTCAGCCCTTCAAGGGCAGGGGTCAGTCTGGGTAAAGAGAGCTGGGGACCTGGCTGGTGGGATTTGGCACAGGCAGTGAAGTGGGATTTTTTTGAATCTCAGAAACTGCCTCCCAAGAGTAAACACAGGGTAGGGGTGGGTGGCGGCTGCACAGAACCCCGGTCCTGAGCCACTTTCGGGGCAAGCTGTTAGAAGACTCAGCTGACCTTTGACCTGGGAAAAGTTGGGATTAGAAGCCTACCTCAAGATGGCCAGGTCCAGGGGCATCGCAGGTGGGTCTTTTAGGCCCCTCCCCCACTTTTTCTACCTTTCACTTGTAAACAAAGAGGGGGAAACATTCTGAACTATAAAACAAAGTGTGTAAGTTCAATGGTTGAAGCTGTAAACAATAAATAAAACCCAACCATGTTAAAAAAATAATCTTGATCTGTAAACAAAGTAACAAAAATGTAAAGTCCCCAGCACTGGACATCAGACAACTAACAAGAGAGTTTTGTGAGCAGGATCCTAACAGTTACCTGTCCCTTTATAAGGGACCAACAGAAGGTGGGGCAGCCACTGCTGCAGCCTGGTGCCAGGGAGGATCCTGTAAGCAGTGAGAGGCGGTGGCACCTACCTACATTCTGGGTCTTGGGTTCCCTTGTTTCTGCTCCCTTTGCTCACTGCCCCCCTCATCCCTCAAGGGGACAGTGTAATGAACCAATGGCACCACAGACAAGTGAAGGAGGGACAAAGGAGTTTCCCCTCCACCCACCCCCCTAGGAATGTCTGATTAGAGGCCCAAGTCCCTCCCTAAGGGAGAAAGGGAAGCCTTGATCTGTAAACATGACTTCTGCTGCTCCACCAGCACCTGCAGCATCAGTCCTAGGTCTTAAGGCAGTAAGCGGCAGGGACTCCATGTAATACATATCCACACCCACAGGGAGGAGTGGAGCACGTGAGCCCTCAGGAGGAGGATGGAGGAACCCCTGTTTCCAAGACCAATCCCCCCCCCCAACAGGAGTTTGGCCTAGGGGCATCGGAGAAAATGCAAAGATCAAATTTGCACCCTGGGCCCCAACAACAACGTTCAGATCAATGTGGGGAAGAGAAGGGGAAAGAGCAGGTGGGGCCTGACTCATTCACTCTGCTGTAAGATGAAATGAAAGAGCAGACGCTTAGCTAAGCGCCCAGTGGAGTGTCTCTCTCCCATCCCCTTCCCCCTCCTAGCCCAGTCTCGAGACCCCTGGGAGACAGAAAAGCTGAAAAATAACATAAGCATATCTCTCTGGTTACAAAGGTACAAAAATGTATAAAAGTCCTCCCTCAGCCCCCACCCCTGCACCTGTCACACACATGCTCACAGACGCACACAGGAGGGACCTTCCTTCTGCACTGAACTGAGGGGAGGGCTTGAAGAAGGCTGCCTTGCGATCAGTCCTGAAGGCTCTTCAGTCAGCCCAAATCCTCTGCAACCCCTGGTGGCTCCTCATTCGCTGGTCAGCCCCTCAGGAGTGACCCTCGCTTCTGGGAACTCTGTGGAGTTGAATGTAGAAGTGGAAAGCCATGGTTCAGAGGAGGGACCTTGCCTCTCAGCCCTCAGCACCTTCATGCCTACCCCAGGACTCTGAGCCCTCCCTCCACACACCCATCAGGACCCTAGACTCATTAGCAAGGCTACTTGGCTGCCTCAGTCTCTCAGTGCTCAGCAGGACACTGTCTATGTTCAGATACTAAATTCAGCATCCAGTAAGGCAGATAATGTGACAAATCTCCACATCTCAAGGAGTTCATTTCTCTAAACTCCCTCAACAGAGGAGATGAGTGTACAGCTTGTACTGTGCCAAGGTCATGGCAGAGGAGAGACAGAACTCAAACTCAAACTCTTGTGATTCTAAGGCCTGAATCCTTCCTCAGTTGCCTGGCACTCAAACCCCAAGGCTTGACAGACTGTAGGGGACTGTCTCCTAATTACCTTTCAGCAGCCCTCAGGACCTCCAGGCTCCCAAGGCCCTGCCCCTCCCTCCTTTATGGCCTCTCTCAACGCTGGGGTCTTTGCTCGATCCTCTGGGTCCCCTTGCCCCATCCCCAGAGACCCATTTTCCTTACAGCTGTCTCTCATCCTGAAGAGAGCCCAGAACTTGTCCTGGCAGTTTCAGAGAGAGAGAGAGAGAGAGAGAGAGAGAGAGAGAGAAGAAGAAGAAGAAGAAGAAGGAGGAGGAGAGGAAGAGGAAGAAGAGGAAGAGGAAGAAGAGGAAGAAGAAGAAGAAGAAGAAGAAGAAGAAGAAGAAGAAGAAGAAGAAGAAGAAGAAGAAGAAGAAGAAGAAGAAGAAGAAGAAGAAGAAGAAGAAGAAGAAAGGAGGAGAGAGCTCCTATTGGCTAATAAGACCTGGCAACTCCCTAGCTGGGTCCTGCTTACTGAGAGTCCCACAACTCTTCCCTCCCCTCCCCTACTTTCCTTCTCAGATTCCTGTGTCTCCAGCTGGGTATCTCTGATATCTTCAATCCCACAGATGTCCTACACACCCTGAGATGTACTGTGCTTAACCCCACAGCGCTCACAGGTGGGTGCAGTCTCATGCTGATGGAACGCAGCAATGAGTGAAGGATTCACTCTTGATATGGCACAATGTGCTGCTATTCCATATGACCTCTTAGGTAGGGCCTTCTGAACAGAGATGCTCACATTACCCCATGCAAATGCCAGGTTATTCTGTACTTTGATGCCTTGACTCCTGCCTTCAAAGGTACTTTTCCGGGATGTATAGCACTGAGAGGCTGGCTCTAACCATACAGCCAGAAAGTTCCAGCTACTCCCATTTGCATTTTCTAATGCAGTTGATCCTGTCAGAGTCCTGGCTTGCTGCGATGGTTTGCTTGGCCCAGGGAAAGGCACTATTAGGAGGTGTGGCCCTGCTGGAGTAGGTGTGTACCACTATGCTGGATCTGGGACTTGTTTTGTCCCAGGCTGACCTTGAACTCAGAGATCTCCTGGGATTAAAGGCATGCACTACCTTGCCTGGGTCTAAGCTTTTCAAGGCCACTATGCCTCAGGATCTCCATGCCAAGATCCAGGTCAGAAACTTGTGTCTCCCAGCCTCAAGATCTGGATCACAGGTGAGTCTTCCAATTCTAGATTTGGTCACTCCAGATATAGTCAAGTTGAAACCAGGAGTAGCCATTACACTTGCTCAGCCCGGGGTGGCCCTAATCTATGGGGCAACTCTCACTGCTGAGCCTGGGGTAGCCCCAGTCTACAGGCCAATTCTCGCTGCACTCTGTGGTGGAACTCAGAGCTGGGTACATGAAGGAACTACCCTAAATTGACCAGCATGTGAACAGGGGGCTGGGCCCTGCTTACTCTGAATCAGGTGACAACTCCGAGATGCTGTGAGACGTGGCGGAACGAGGTGTGGAAGGCCCAAGTGCAGAGGCTGTGGCGGTGGTGTGAGGGCCTGAGGGAGTGCTTGAGGACTGCACAGAGGAGAGGGCTGAGGAGTTGAAAGAGGCAAGGATAGAAGAGAGAATGTCCAGTTGCTCTGTGGAGGGACCATGGCTAGGGCCGCTGGCTGGGTCCTCCCTGGCTCTGAGAAGCTGTGGGGCTGGTCCAAGGGCCTCCCGTGAAGGGTGCCGACTAGGCACCTGGTCCAGCCCCTCCCGAGAGTTCGAGATCCTAGATAAAGAGTCCAGGGGCCGAGATGGCAAGAGGGGGTCCCTTGAGAGTTGCCGCTGTGGAGACAGGGGCAGAGGTGGGTGCTGTGGGTCAAGGTCCCGGTTGCGGCGGGGTGGGGGCAGTGTGCTCAACCATTCTCGGGGTGCCCCTAAGTCCAGTGCATCTCGTGACCCAAAGCGGCCAGCCATGGTGCCAGGGTAGTCCCGAGGTGGCTGCCTTCTTGGTAATGTGCTGCCCCTATCTCTGGCTTCCAGGCGGGCTGGTGCAGTATCCAGGCGTTCCTGGGAGCCTGGGCGGCTCAGGGGATGCAGAACAGGTGCAGGAACTGGGACCTCTTCTAGTCTCTCCTTGCTCAGCTGTCGCCTTAAGAGCAAGTCCAGCTGTTCTCGCGAAGAGTAGCGGCTGGCAGGCTGCGAAAGACTACCTGTACCCCCACCTGCATAGATGCGACCATAGGAGGCAGCCGGCACGGCACGGTGGCCCAAGGTAGCTGCACGGCACCACGACAGCTCAGGAGTGCCTCGACTCTGAGGCACCAGTGGGTACTGCAACCTGTTCTTCAGGATGCCTGTGGAAGGAGCAGAATTGGGAACCGGGTGTGTATCAAAGAGCAGGCGGGAATCTAGCTAAGGAAGTGGCAGCCCCTGGGATCCTGTATCGGAGCTGAGGTCAGAGGCAGTGCCAGAGGTCCCAGACAGGCAGCGGAACCAGAGTCCGAGTGGGAAATGATGATTCTATGGGTCAAGCTAGGGCAGTTGCTATGATGCGGGGTCAGGGCAGACTCCTAAGTCAGAAGAGGAATAACCCCAAGTCCTGGAAATACAGACCTGGGTCAAAAGGGTAGGAATTCCCGGGTTGGGGCAGGAGCAGTCACCAGGGTTCCCATGATGCAAGACCAAGGGAGGAAATCTTTTGTGCTGATATAAAGCCAACCTCTGTGGTTCCCCAAGACAGCGTAAGAGACAGAAACCTTGTAGATCAGAGCAGGAGCCCAAAGGCTCAACAGCTTCTGTGGCTTTGCAAAGTGAGTGGGAATAGAAGAGAGGAAGGCGGCTTCTTCTTGTTTTGTTTTGTTTTGTTTTGAGACAGGGTTTCTCTGTGTAGCCCTGGCTGTCCTGGAACTCACTCTGTAGACCAGGCTGTCCTGGAACTCAGAAATCCGCCTGCCTCTGCCTCCCAAGTGCTGGGATTAAAGGCGTGCGCCACCACCGCCTGGCTGGAAGGCGACTGCTAAGGACCTAAGGGTACAAGCCAGGATATGGGGCGGGCAGGAGCTGCACAGACCAGGCTGGGGACCATGAAGCAGGGTTGAGCAAGATGATCTTCCTGTTTGGGATCAGGAAGCTAAACTCCCGTAGGTCTGGACCTAAGCAGGCTTCAGGGCTCCTACAGTGAGGCCAAAGGGTCAAGGCTCATACCTTTCCTCTGCCGCTGGGCCCTGCCCAGGGAGGTTTCATCTCCACTGGTCAAGGCCAGTTCAGGCTGGTTGTTGTTGGCTGCATCTTTGTTGCTGTCTAGTCCAAGGCGCCTTTCAGAGCCCCATGCCTGCAGAGCACATGGTGCTGCCTCACACTCTCCCAGGGCTGGCCAGTAGGACAGGAGGTCATTGCCGTCCACATCTGTGAAGCCAGAGCAGGTTACCGAGGCCCCTGGCTTGGCTCCAGAGTTTCCTAACACTTGTAATTCTGACTCTTTCTCCCCTGAGCCTAAGAACCCTTCAAGCCCTGGCTATCTCCATGGAGAGACTGGAGGGGGGGAGCTCAGCAAGTAAGAGCACCAGGTCTGTCAACATACACCTGAGTCCCAGAACCACATGGTAGGAAGAGAACCAACTCCCACAGGTAGTGGGAGTACTATAGCACATAGACATCTACACACACACACACACACACACACACACACACAAACGCTCACGAATGCACAGAAGAAAAAATTTTTTCAAAAGCCATAGGAACAGGAAGATGTCCCTTCTCAGATGCATGGAGCCATTGCAGGAAGGCTTACTGAGAGCTGCTATCCTTCGCTAGAGGGGTTTAGATGAGATGGAAGTTCTATGACTGAGCTAAGGGAGACCAATATAACCCAGACTCACAGAGAAACTGAAGGGACAAGTTACTCTGTAACGTCTCTGGCTTCATTACCATGGCCCAGGTTGCTCCTGGGTTCCCAAGCACTCCTAGAAATCTGGATAGGAATGGGGCTCAGGAACCCTGAGATGGTAAGGTCCCTACATCATATCTAAGTGAGACGCCGCGGAAGTCCTTCAATCACCCGTGGAATCAGCCAGCTCCTATCACCTTTGGGGTGGGCAAGGAGCCTCTCACTCTGGGCTGCCCTGCGGAGTGGACGTTGGAAACGCCCTCGAGTCCGGCCATTGTCCTCGCTCTCTGAAGATGGGATGGATAAACTTCTCTCTTCCTCCAACGACAGGTCGCTATCAGAGTCAGAGTCTGCACCTGGAGTGGGACGGTCAGCAGGAAGGTGAAATGGCAGGGGACACAAGGGATAAGAAAAGGTCCTGAGCTGAGGGTCTGGAGGTGGGCGAGCAAGACAGCAAGGGGCTAGGTCAGGTGTGAGTTTGGACCACCAGGGGTGAGTAGGTGCTTTCTGAGGCAGCAACCTGACAGGAGCTTGTCCCACCCAGTTAGCCACTGCCCGCATTGTGGGACAGAAGAAAACAGATCGTGAAGACCCCCTCTAGCCCCTCCTCCCCGGCCCAGGGCTCCAACTCCACCAGCGTCTCGATGGAACATAGCCACATCCAGGTCCGTGGGGCCGGCGTGAGCCTGGAGGCTTCGCTCAGTGTGCTCAGCAGTCGAGCCGTGTCGAACCAGAACATTGTCCCTGGGGATGAAGAATCTCCCATCAGAGAAGCGTGTGACAATGCGTGTGACAATGTGCTTCTGAAGCTTGGGAATGTGGAAGAGCCTTTGAGTGCATGGCCTGCTGCATGTAGAGTGGCTGAGGGAGCCGCTGAGTATTTCACAGAGGGCATCAGGGCAAAGCAGCAGTCGGGGATCCAGGTAACTCTCCTCCCTTGGATCTGCTAAGGTCAACTCCAGGTGAAGTAGTACCAGACTAAGCCATATATGGCTGCTTACCTGAGGTAGCTGCGGCCCCGCTGGCTGTCCTGGTCCTGGGCCCTGCCAGAGCGGGCACTGCTCACTGAAGAGACGGTAGAGGCACCGAGAGTGATGCGGATAAGGCCACTCTCCTCAAAGAGAGCCGTGTTGTTGTAGGCCCCGGACCCCTGGGAGAGGTGGGTGGGACAAGGGTGTGAGCTAGTACTGAAGAGCCTCAGATCCAGGCTCCCCATCCCGGCCTTGAGCCCTAGCGGTCTCTCACCGGCCCGGGGGCTGGCCTTGTTTCCTCAGGAGCTGCCTTCTTGCCTAGACAGGCTGGTGTCCAAGCAGCCCGAGCGTCTGCATTCAGGACACAGAAGAGCAGCAGTACAGCCAGGCCCTGTGGGTCAGTCAGTAAGAGTCAGTAAAGGTCACCGGGAGATCAGAAAAGACAGAAGCTCAGAATACAGTCAACAGGGCACCAATTGGGGGCGGGGCCAATAAGAGGCTCTATGGGTCAGCACAGAGGGGGGTATCAGCTGTCACAGGGTAGTGTGAGTCACTGAGGAATGAAGGGAGTAGGGATCAGAAAGAAAGTCAAGGAAAGTCTCAGGACTAATAATGAGAAGGGCATATGGTGGGAGGGGCTGGAGTCAATGACAGTGTGGTCAGCAAGGGGTCACAAGTCACAGTGGTGGCGAAGGTCAACCCAGGATCAGTACCCAGCCTGATGTCAGTGACTAGCTGGGTGTCAGCTCTAGGCCTGGGGTCAGCAACTAGGGTCAGCCTTCACATAGAGGTCTAGGGTTCACATATCATAGTCATTCAAGCAAAGTGAGCTCCAGGCCTGGTGGCAATGCCATGCCTAGGGCTAGAGGCCAGGATGCTGAAGCCCCATCAGGGTCTGGGATGGGAGAAGGGCACCAGAGGTACCTGGAGGCCACAGAGTCCAGCATGGAGGTAGTGGAAGGCCAGTATGCTGTGGTTGACTGCCAGAAGGCCAAAGAGCCAGGAGGCACTGACCAGCAGAAGGAGCAGAAAGGAGCTGCGAAGGGTCCTGCTGTAAGGACACGGGGGGGACACAGGAGGTACACCAGGGTCAAGCAGGGCTTACGTAGGGGACACAGGAGGACACACAGGGATGGAGGAAACACACCTCACACAGGAACACGGAAGTCTAGGAGGGACACTAAGGAAGATGGGCAGTCAAAGACCCAGGAGTATGTTCAGGAAGCCGTGAGAAACCATGGGAAAGCCAGTGGAGTACGGCAGCCATGAGAGAAACAAGATAGGCAGACACATACACGGTGGGGTGACATGAGTCATTCAGGCCACAGGCGATTCCAGGAGACCCAGGGGACTGAGGGCAAGAGTGAAGGCACGTGGGGCTAAAAGATGGCAAAAGTACCAGAGAGGAACCATAGGCTACGGCAGGCATGACTTCCCTCCATGCAGAATTTGGAGTCCAACCTGCACCAGGTATGCTTGGGGCCCAGACCCCCACCCAGGAGGAGTCTGCCATCCTGAGGACCCCTGCTTCCCTCCACTGGGCAACTCACAGCACAGAGGTCTTCTTGGCCTCCCTCTGTCCTGTGGAGCAGGATGTGCGGGCAGCGAGGAGAAACATGGTCCCGTTCATCTACCCCCACGGTTGAGTGGAGAGGAGAGAAAGAGACAGAGAGAGACAGAGAGAGAGACAGAGACCGTAAGGAGCAGAAAGAGACCAAGGCTACACACCCAACCATAAAGAGAAAACGAGAGGGGAGAGAGTGAATCAGAAGCAAAAAGATACAGAACAGCTGGGGGAAAAATCACACAGAAGAGTCAGAGATGGAAAAGAAGAGAGTTGGGCAGGATTGCGAGAGACTCAGAAAGAAATGGGGGTAGAACAGGAAAAGCAGACAAGGCTTGGGCCCGGTTCACCTCCCACCTCCATGTCAGCTGAGTGGGAGCTCATCCTGTGACCTGACATGATGCGGCATCACCTAGATGCCTGTGCACTACCACCTGGCCTCCCTCCTGAGACTAAAGCACACAGGTAGCATCAATAGCCAGACACTTACCACAATAACGAGGACGATAGGGCCAGCAAAACTCCAGATAAGAGGTTCATGGATGGAGATCCAGCAGAAGTCAGGGTTCCCATAGCCCTCTGGGTCCAGCCCAACAGCAAGACCTGTGAAAAGAGAAGAAGTAAGACCAAAGTGGTATATTCTAAATTCTGATCCCCTAGAATGGGAAGGACATGGGGTAAGGGCAATCAGGATCCTCCCTGAGTGGGAAGCACGGGAAGGGGTGCGGGGAGGGGCTGAGGAATCATGACAAGGTTTGGAGATAATCTGGGGTCAGAGCGGATGACAGGCCTGAGTGGGTAAGACCTCACCCAACAACACAGCAGGGACGCCCCAGCCCAGGGCATGATAGAAGCGCATAGCACCACGATCCACATTTCGAGGCTCAACCTGCATTCGGTAGAGGTGCAGGCCCTGCACCAGGAGCCATGCAAAGGTGCTGAGGAAGAAGTAATGCAGGAGGATGGCGACAGCGGTGCACAGCAGCTGAAGGCAGGGCCAGGAGACCAGTGTCAGAATCCCTCCTACCCACCACATCCTTGACACCACCCCAGACCTCTTCTTCCCACTTAATTCCCTAACAACAGCATCTAATCCCAGCCAGCATCCTGCCCCAAACCGGGACCTGGACTTAAAGTATCCCTGATCTTAGATCCGGAACTTGGACCCCAGGCTTTCCAGAAAAAGGCGGAGTCACAGAGACAGGGTTCCCTGGCCCCACCCCTGTACCTGGTTGTGGGTCCTGTGGATTCCCAGCAGGAAGAGGAGCTCTGCCACTCCCAGGGCAGCTGCCACATTGGCATGGATCCCACGCACATTGGACTTGAGGCTGCGCAGACTCAGCAGGACAGCGGCAGTCAGTACTAGCGCCGTTACAGACACTGCCACGACCACGTGAGTGAACACTGCCAGCAGCTCTAGGTCTCCCTCTAGCCGCTGTGAAGTTAAGAATGGTTACTGGGATGCTGGGTAGAGCTACCCTGCCCCGCTGAATTCCCGCTTCTTTGGGTCACCCGACTACAACTCTACCTCCCGGGGAGAGGCATCCATAAGGACTCCAAAAGTGCCCGTGCGGCTACAGCGACACCGTGCATGGGATCCATTCCTGTGCACCAGCTCGCAGTCCCTAGCAGTCCACATACCATGCTGGTCTGTCCTGTATCCAGAGGAGAGTTGGGTCCACCTTTCTGCCCAGGACGTGTCCCATTGCAGGCAGGGATTTGTGAGATGGTGGGGGAGGGAGAGGGTGTCTGGAGTTGGGGAACAGCATCCCACATGGGCCTAATTGCACAGTGGCATAGATAGGGACAGGCTGGGACACATGCCAGAGGTTAAGAGGGACAAAAGGTTTCCAGAGTGGGGTTCTCACGGGCCAGGTGGGTCCCACTGCACACAGATTGCCTTGCTCCGATTCGCCGTCTGTAGTAGGCGGAACTCAAGGTTGATTGGGGACACCAGGACACCCCTGAGGAAGTTGCGACCATGGAAAACAGCCACGCTGACCACCGGAGAGTTCATGACAGGGTTCTGAGGGAGCCTGAGAAGACACCCATCTGGTCTTGGATCCTGCAGTCCAAAGACCGACTGCCCACTCTCCCTGCCTTCACCACGTGCCATGGCTGACCAGGGTCTGGGATACCCGCACAGTACAGGTTGTTTCTAAGAACACCAACCAGCGTCTCCTGGGCTCCCAGGGGCTTCAGACTCACTGCCTAGACTGAACTCTGAGGACTGAAGACTGAATAGCTCCAGACTGGTCTGTACCTGTCAAACTTTCCCTTCTCCCATCTGCTTCTGGACTCCCCACCCCCTCCCACCCCTGCCCTTCTCCCAACCAACCTGCCTTTGCCTTTCTCTATCAGTCAGTTGGCCTATCTATACCTGGATCATGTACCCTTTCTCGTGTGTGTGTGTGTGTGTGTGTGTGTGTGTGTGTGTGTGTGTGTGTGTGTGTGTGAGACGGTCCCCATGTTTGTCACCCTGGACTGCCTCTACTCTTTATAACCAAAGAAAATTCACATGGAACCTAGGTCGGATAAGCTCCTGGAGGTGTGCAGAGGATTGTCTCTGTTTACCTGTGGACCCGCTCATCTGTCCACTGAAGAAAGGAATACTGGGTAGGGTAGAAGCTCACAAAAGAGTTGAGGGGACTAGGAGCTGCTTCTATGCCTGGTACCTGGCACCCCGGCGCTCAGCTTGGAACTGGGCGGGGAGAAGCCCTCCCAAGGCTCGGTACACCAGTAGAATGACTATGGAAATCCCAGGCTCAGACTCAGGCTCCAGAGGTGCAGGTGGGGAGACCACACTTGAGGCTGTGGCGTTTTCTGCGTTGCTGCTGGTGGGCAGAACTGCCAAAGGAAAGGAAGGAACTGTAGTGACTTCTTAACAAGTACCCACGGACCTAGTGCTGAACCCAACCCAGCATCAAGCAGAGAGATCTCTTCCACATAAACCCAACAACTGGGGAGCGGAGGATACAGGAGCCATGAAAGGAACAGAGAAAAGGGATTGACGCTTGTAAGGCAAAGAATACGGAGGTGGCCTGGGGAAGGTCTCACACAGGAACCATGAGGTGGAGGGAGTCTAGCAAGGAAAGAGTTGGTAAGAGGGTGACGTGGTATCAGGCTCCTTAGGAGATAAGGAGACAGGCCCTGGCCCAGCAGTCACCAAAGGGGCTCCTACCTTCAGATGGCGATGGCTGTGAGGCCTGGGAAGGCAACAGCACGTGTGTATGAGGATCCCAGGCATCCTGGCCCCGGAAAAGGTTGCTGTGGTAACGGGGGTAACGCCGGGCTCCCTGAGTTGAACTAGGATGCTCCATACGGTCAATGCTGAGCACTGCCCAAGAAAAAGAGGGGCGAGCCCTGTCAAGGGCCTACTTCCTATGCCAAGAGTTACATTCCTACCTACACCCATGCTAACACCCGGGCTTCACAAGCCGTATTTTGTTTGGTATGAGTTCAAGGCCCTGCAAAGCACCTGGGATTGGAGTAGGCGTGGCACAGCAGTAGTGTTAGCTCCAGAGCTCCTCCTGCCCTTTTACAGCCCCTCCCCTTCTCCTGTTCCATCTACCACTCACTGATATTGGGTGTGACTAGTCCAACAGGATTCAGATATGTCAGCTCCATATTCCTTGCAAGGGTGGCTGCATATTCCTCCAGATGCTGCACCAGTCCTGCACTACCCGGGGAGCCCCCAGGGGCCCGCTGCCCCAGGGCTGCCCACAAGTGTCCTGTCTCCGGAGCCAGCAGTGCAGAACCAGCCCATAGAAGATTCTAGAAGGGTGGAGAAAGAGTTGGATTCTTCCAGGTGGTAAGGATGTACAAAGGGTTAGGGCAGGTATGAGGGAGTCTATCTAGGCATTGGTGGGGTTCCAAGAGGCCAGGGGGCAGGACTGGACTCTTTCTTCCCTTTTCCAGAGGTGGGGATGGGTAATAAGATGGGAGCCCAGGACTAGGAGGCTAGGGAGAAGGAGCCGTGGAGCAGGGGGTCAGGGCCACGGAACAGGGGACACAGAGCACACCCTACCTCATTGAAGTGGGCATCTTGTGTGGCTGTCAGCCCGAAGCCCTGCTGATGGCTCTCAAAAGCTAGCAAGTAGGCCAGCAAGCGGGCAGTGACTCGGACATCTTGGCTAAAGTAGTGGTCAGTCTGGCCAGTCACCTCCCGCAGCCTCTGAGCCAGCTTCTTGGCCTCCACAGTATCCAGTGCTGTCTTGTTCAGTTCTAGGCCATCCAACTGCCAGGACAAGGATGGCAGTGGTTGCTCTGTGGTCCTGTAGGCCTTTCTCAAAAGCCTTACAGGGAGAAAGGCTTGGACAGATGAAAGGACAACTAGGAAATTATTGCCCAAGAGGTCAACGGCTGGGGTATGTATTAGGCCCATTACAGGCCTGAAGGTCTTGGGTGTAGGGCACTATCTGGGCAGGGTCTCACCAGCAGACTAAGCTCTCGGAAGGCAGGGGAGGTACAGTTGAAGAGATCAGGCTCCAACCAACCCTGGTCCTCATCGCACAGCCGCACCGCAGCACCTGGGGGCAGGCAATTCCTGATTAGGCCTGGAGCCTGAATACGATTGCTGATAGGTGGCCACAGCACCCTCTTCTATCCCATAGGGAGTCTTGAGGTAGGGGCCAGAGTGATAAGCATCTATGGCTAGGTGCTTAGATGCTGCAGCCTGAGCCAGGTGGATCCCAATAGCTTGTTGGTCAATTCTCCGGAGAAATCTGTGAGCCATTCTCACTACTAACCACGTAAAGAAAAGTATGAGGATGAATGTGCTGTAGACACAAACACACACACCCCACACAGTATCATATATTCACTCACTCTTTCAAACATAAGGGCTTGGATAAGCTTACATGTCAACAATACTCATCACCTACACACACACACACACAGCTCTCTTACATACACATACACACACAGCTCTCTTGCATACACATACACACACTGCTCTCTTGCATACACACACACACTGCTCTCTTGCATACACACACACACTGCTCTCTTGCACACACACACACACACACACACACACACACACACACACACACACACACACTGCTCTCTTGCATACTCCCAAGCACACTGACATAGACAAGATCTTCCAGGAGTACCATCTGACCCAAGTGAGGTGGAGGTAGGGTTCTCATTCAAGTTTTAATTTATAAATTGGGGTCAATGAAGACTTTACCGTCATTGCCTTCCCTTGTCTATGGGGCTGGGATAGAAGTTGAATAAGTTGTGTCCACCAGCAAAATAGAACCTAACTTAAATTCAGGTCCCCAGCCCCTCAAGACAGACTCACAGACACATGCACAGGCACAGGACACACGTGTGAGCATGCACACACAGAGATTCTCTGTCCAGCCACTGCAGAGATCTCAAGCAGCAGGGAAGATTCTGGGAGGCCCTCAGGCAGCAAGGAGAAGCTGGCAGGTGACTCTGACCAATAGGGAGAGCCCTACAAGGACCCCAGGAAGTAGGGAAAAGTTTGCAAGGGTGTAGGAAGCAGAAAAGAAAATCTGAAGGGTCCTAGATGATGGGGAGGGATCCTTTAGGACCTCGGACTTCAGAGAAATTCTCTAGGGTCCTCAAGTCACAGGAAGGGGTCTCCAGGAGACTAGGAGTAGGTTTAGAAAGCTCAGGCAGCAGGGAGGGGTCTGCGAGGACCTTAAGCAGCAGGAGGGGGGATCTGCAAAAGCTCTGGCAGTGGGAGGGGGCAGCGCACCTGAGCAAACACGTACCCCTTACCTGTACCCCGCAATCCTGCCCAGAAGCCAAGAGAAACAGATGGAGGCTTAATGACAGTGTAGGAAAGGAACCGGAGCCACTAAGAAGTATATGGGACCCACGCAAATGTCCCCCCACTCCCAGCTCTTCACTTGGTAAAAGAGGAGACTGCAAGAATCAGAAGAGACCTGTCCCACCCTCAGCAAGAATGCTGCACACCACATACTCACCCAAGGCCCCCCGGGGACAGGGTACTGTGGCCAAAACACCAAACTTAGTCTGGGGCCACCACACACCAGATCTCAGGGACTTGGGGCAGGCATCGTAGAGCACTAGGGAGAAAGGGAGTATTGAGTCTGGTGGCCAGGTGCCAAGGCAAGGAGCACCACACCCATTGTTCCTCTGCCACTTCCATGCAGAGCCCTAGGGTCTACCACTCCCCTTCTGGCTTCTGAAGCGATGGCCCGTTAGAGTCTACAAGTCAGCCAAGTATGCCAGCTGACTGTAGGGCTCCCTGGGTATAACTGGTCTCCCTCAGGAAGAGCTTCCTGGAGCCTCCACCTCCAGGAGCCAAGAGCGCCACAGACCACAGACTCTTCGCTAGAACCAATCCTCTCCATGAGGAGGGGGATTGAACTCACTTACCTCGGCAACCACTGGCTGTCACTTCCGCAAAGGGGCTGTCACAGCTGTTACACTGGCGGCCAAGGGCTCCTGGGCGGCAGGGGCACTGCCCGCTGTGGGGTGCACATGAGCGGGAGGTGGAGCCCACAGGGTAGCAGTCACATGGGAGGCATGAGTCACTGCCCCTCGGTCGATAGTGGAACTCCTGTTTAGGGATGGGTCAGGGGCCTGAGGTCAGAGGTCAGGCTTAAGGGAAGGGTCTTAGGTGAAAGCTTGGGGAATGAGTAGAAAAATCAAGGGCAAAAGTTTAAAAAAAGAAAATTAAAAAGAGCTCAAAGGCTAAAAAGACTTGCCTCAGATGGGTTTAGAGGTGAAGGATGAGAGGTGGTAACTAGATTGTAGGAGACAGATTAAGAGGTTAGGGCCCAAGTCAGGTGGCAGAGATCATAGTGTCCAAAGGAAAGTTAAAAGGTCAAGGGTCAGAGTCTAGGCCAACCTTGCAGTGGCACTGGCCATTCGTCTTGTTGCAGTTGGGGTCAAAGCCCTTGTGAACATCACAGTTGCAGGGACCACAGGTCGGGCTTCCCCACCATCCCCGAGGGCACTGCTGGTCCACTCTGGGAATGAGATGAGGTAGAGTGCATCCATGAGACTTCTGTGGCCCTGCTTGCTCCTGTAGGGCCTTTTCATCACCCGAGTCCTGAGCCTCTCACCTGTGCTCACAGTGCTGACCAAAATAGCCACTCACACAGTCACAAGTATAGCCATGGGGGGCCCCTTGGAGGTGCCGGCATGATCCCTGGTTTTGACAAGGGTTCAGGAGGCAGGCATCCACACAGCCTGGGCCATAGTAACCTGCAGGTTGGGTCAGGAAGCTCAGAACACTGGTCAAGGACCATGGGAAGAGGTGGGGTCCTAACCCTCTCGTTTCTTACCTGATCCAGGCCCCCTAGTCCCTGAGCCTTCTCCACGGCCCCAGGTTCCTTCCCCAACTCTCTCAACACCCACCTGGCCGACAGGTACAGGAAAAGGTCTGCCAGAGGTCTTTGCAATCAGCGTGGGGAGGACAAGGCCCAGATGCACAGGGGTTGGTCACAGTACAGCCAGGCTCCACATTCACTCTGTGGCTGGGAGGTAGCAGGGCTGAGGACCCAAAGGGTGTGAAGCCAATCCACACCCCCTATAGGCACAGACAGCAGAGGGTGAGATACACGTCAAGGCAGTCCTATGGAACCAGACACCCAGTCGGATGGTCCCTGACATGAAGGCTCTATTCCTTCTACAAGCCCACCCTCTAAATATCCCCCATCGACCCCACACAAGGATCCCTACTGTGCTGTTTCTAACATAGATTCCAGATGACCCTTGATTTTTCTAAACTAGACTCTTGCTTCCCCCAGAGGAAGGTGTGATTTGTCTCTGGTCTCTCTGTGTCACCTGGCCCCACTCCCATGCCAACATGTACTTGAATGCTATTTCTCAGGTCCCCAGTGACCCCATACCATGTTCTCATGACAGTCCTCACCTGAATACAGCCAACCAGACCCTGATGCCCCTCCTCCTTACTGCTGGGGGGCAGGCCTCCCACGTGGAGCTGTTTTACTTTCAGGCCCTGCAGCTCACCCCCCATGGCCATGGTGTCCTAGAAGAAGGGGACAGTCAACACCGAAGGAGAAGCACCTGGTAAACCCCAGGCATAGCCCAGAGTCAGAACGGCTTGCTTCTAGCCCTGTGTGACCATGCTTTGTCCCCTCTATCAGAAGAATGGTTTGGGAATGAGTTGCCCCTAGGTTTGGAGAACTTGCTGCAGCATGGGAAATATATATACATACACACACACATACACATACGTATATATATGCTCAGACAGGCCCCTCCCTTTTGTACCCAGAGATTAGGGAAGATACTAGAAGGGGCTTTCAGGAGTCAGGCAAAGCCAAAGTCCTAGCTACTGAGGTACCCTAAGATCAAGCCAGAAATCTAGGTAGCCTACCCAACAAAAGCAGGGATGCCTATCAGACCAATAGGGCTGGTGGGGTGGGATCAAAGTAAAGGGTAGGAGGGTATCAGATGTGGTACTTGGAGGGGTTCGAAGGAGCTGGACGAGGGGCGGGGTCAAATAAAGTAGAGGCGGGGTCAAATATAAAGTAGGTCTTGTTGGAAAGCGAAGAACAGCCCACCCTGGGGTCAGAGGTCAGACCTGGAAGAGGGTGAAGTCCAGTGAAACCATAAAGATATGGTGGCCCCTTCGGCCACCTGGCTCCTCCTGCAACTCCAGCCGAAGATCATGCCACCGGCCATCGCTGACAGTCATCTGGTCCAACAGGAGGTGGACAGTGTGGCCTGAGGCCCTATTTAGTGTCACAGACAGCAACCCTCGATCTAGCTGTGGGTGGAAATGCACAGCCCCGGGGTTAGATTGGGATGAGGCTGGTTGGGGAGATCAGAGGGTGTAGCAGTCAGGAATATGAGTTCAGAACAGTAGACACAAAGCTATACCTAATACACAGACAACTGGGAATATCATGTTGATATAGGTTAGGGCAAAGGCCAGAGCCAGGGGTTGTGGATTGGTTATAAGAAAGAACTATGTGCATGCCCTTGTATATGCAGAGAATGTTACAGTAGGGAGACAGTCAAGGTCCACGGTCCAGAGCATAGCCCAGTGTGTTAAGACATCTAGCAAAGAACTATGCTATATGACAAGTCCAAACCTAATTGTTGGGGAGCATCAAAGATTAGCAGAGAGGGTGAAATGAAGGATGGGAAGAACAGACACACCTTGCAGAGGAGCACGCTGTGTGGCCCAAGCTGTACTTGCATCAGGATCCCTTTTGTTGCCCGTGTCCGAAATGATAGTCCCAGGTACCATGGCACAGACACAGCCATGTCATTTCCAAAGTCCCAACTCAGTGTTCCATTGCCTTGGAAATGGTAGGGATGGGCCATTGCTGAGGAGATAGAGAAATAGGGTTATAGATTCTACCCCCAAGAACCTACCTCACTCACCCTGTACGGCCCTCCTGCCCCGTGATGTCCACTCACTGAGTCGACAGTCTTTGCCACCAAAGCCCACAGGACAATCACAGCTGAAGCCACCCCAGCGCTCGGAGCAGAAGCCATTGTTCTTGCAGGGGCCTGAGGCACAAAAGTGTGACTTGGCCTGGCAGCCTGGAGAGAAGGGGACAAAGAAGATAGGAGAACCCGGGGTGAGGGACCTGAGTGCTAGGAAGGATGTTTGCGTCCAGAGGCGCTGGAAGTGACCACGGCTTCATCCTCAGGGTTTCAGGAAGTAGTCAGAGGGAGAATAAGGCCCTACAGGCTGGACTACAGTATGGATTTTGCCATCTAATACCGGATTGGGGTCAGATGTAGAGGCATCCCATGCAACCCTCCACCTCTTCCTTATGACGGAGACAGGGACACGAATGGAAAAAAGCAGAAACTTTGAAGGCCTACCTGCCATAGTGCCGTTGTTTGCAACAAAGGCTGCCATGTCCATTCGGCGGCCATCAATGTGCAAGTCTCGCATGCAGCCAATGAAGTCCTTGTGGGACACAGGGAAGTTCTCGGGAAGGTTGGGGACACCCCCCAAGAGCAGAGGGCCCGTCAGGTCCAGGGACCTGGGGGTCAGGAGCCTGGGTCATTGGTGGGTCTAGAGCCAGAGTAGGGGTTGCTCCTGGGGGCCACAGGAAGTTGGGGACAGCACTAAAGGATGGATGATTAGGTAAGGGTGGCAAGGCCAGCCTAGGAGAAGAGTTCAGAGTGCAGTGGAGAAGATGATGGGAAGATGATCTGGGGAAGGGTGGGCTACTTGAAGGCTATGATGAAGAGTAAGGCATTCAGGTGGCTGGGGTTGGGGTGGAGAAGAGGGATTGAAGGGGTGAGGTGATTCAATAGCCTTAGGGTCTGCTTATGAGATGTATGCACTAGAAGCAATGTGTGACATGACAGACTTCAGGAGTGTAGACATCTTAGAGGATGGAATGTCCAGGGACGTTTTCTAAGGACTCAGTGGAAACCAGATGCCAGGGATGGAATATAAGATTAGAAGCTAGGCTGAATAGGCTTCCAGGGTCTTTGAGGCGTTTGGTAGGCTATGTGAAGGGTCTGGGTGGACTCTGGTAGGCAGAGATGAGGATCGGGGGTGGGGGCCTCACTTCTTGGAGCTTGTTTGCACACCAGCAGCTGCACACGAGTAGTTGCCAATCTCGGCACCGAACTGCAGAGCCACAGCCACGTTGCAGTCATCCACGCTCAACACGGCCACCTTGTCCTTTGACGGGCCCTGAGCACCCCCTAGGGCATCTGTCCGGGGCTAAAGACCAAGTGCACCGATCAGCAATGCCCCTGTGGTGATTCCTAGGAAGAATTCAGCATCCCGGCTCCTCTCTACACCCCGCCCATATTATGTCAGGGGTGATGACCACCTTGTTGTAGTATCTCAGATGCACTGTATGCCATTGTCCGTCACTCAGGCCTCCTGGAACTGTGGGGCTGACCACTGTGTTGGATTCACCTGTGGGGAATATGCATGTGGGATGTTGTCTGGAGTTCTGCAGTGGCACCTTCCTACCCCATTTACATAGGTACAGATGCTCTTGGGATCATGCCGAATGAATAACTGGATCACCACATCCCCTGGTGGCCATACTGGCTGAACTACAGTGTCCTTGAACATAGGGCAAACTTAGGAGAGACAGGAGAAACACCAAGAGATGGACCTTCCCTGAGGAAGATGGCTGGTTCTCACTGCCATCTGTTTGGCACTGAAGAGTGTGTTCAGAAGCTCAGTGAGGGACACCTGAGAGGATTCATGCATTGACTTTGCCACCCATCCCAGGAACACATGCACCTACTCACTGTCACAAAAATCCAAGGGAGCACCCACCCGTGGAATATGTAAGCCGCACTTGGCCAGCCACAAGCTCTAGAGCCAAAAAGTCATGCTTCTCGTTCAGGCGCCCGTTGTAGAAGAGTAGCCCGCTGGGTTGCACAGTTGCAAACCTGAGTGAAGTGGAGTGGGACCATTAGGATCAGACATCTCACACCCTCCATTTGAGAATCCACTCAAGCTGAGACAAAAGAATAGTGTGGGAGATGCCAGTGCAATGACCCTAAGGTACCCCAGCAGGGGTCAGGAAGGAGGACGGTGTCCAGTGAGAACCTCAGGACCTGGCAGCCAGCAATCTGGGTCAGGGTCACGTAGGTAAGGACAGTGGAAAAACGTGCACTAACGACACGGGGCGGGCACCTACGAGAGGGAGAGCGTGAGGTGGAAGCGCTGTCGAAGGCCGCGGAACATGACGAAGGAACTGGGAGGAAAGGAGCGTGCGGCCACCTCACAGCGTGGACCCTCGAAAGCGCCGCCCGCGGGGCACTGGCAGCGAAAGCCGCCATTGGGTGCGTTGGTGCAGGTGCCCCCGTTGCGGCAGACACCCGGCACGCAGCGTCCAGCTTCAGTGTCCAGCTCGCAGTCTTCCCCTGCAGGGCGGGACCGTCAGAGGATGGCCCGCCCACACCCCTACCTCTCTAGAGGGCGGGGCTTCTAAGTCCATCCCACTCGGCCTCTGAATGGTTGAGCTGTCTGTGGGCACGCCCTCATATCGTCTTATCTCCTCCGTGGCCCGCCCACAGCCTCATTGCCCCCGCCCCGCTCTGCTCTGGCCCTCCCCTAGCTCATCTTGCTTAGGGCTTCTATTACTCCGAACTTTTAAGTTTTCCGAGAGCAGTGTTCAGCCCCGCCTCTAGCCTGTCCCGGTAGCCTCAGAAAAGATGCCGGCTGCTCACTCGCATTCCCTCCGCTAAGCTTCGCCAGGACTTCAGCACTGCACCCGACTTACCGGTGAAGCGCGGGCGGCACACACAGGTGTAGCCTCCCTCGCGCCGCGCGCACGCGCCGCCATTGCGACAAGGGTTCGAGTAACAGAGGTCGAGCTCTGTCTCACAGAAGTCTCCCGTGAAGCCAGGAGGGCAGCGGCAGCGCAAACCCGCGATGGGCTGGATGGGTCGGAAGAGCGTGGAGGTCGAGGCCAAGAAGGGCGCGGAGGAGTCAAAGCGGAGCACTGACACGCATTTCATGTAGTTCTCGCAGGGCTCGCGCAGGCACACGTTGTCGTCAAAGGGCAGCACGTCGAGCAGCGAGCGGGCCGCCAGGGCGGCACGGCGCACATACAGTTGCTCCTGTAGCTCCTCCGAGCTGAACCAGGGCCCTGCAGCGCCTGCCCCAGCCCCACGAGGTGCCAGCGCTGAGAAGCTCACGTTGAGCACGGTGCCCCCCACATCCGTGTCGTTCTGGATGTTGAAGATGAAAACGTCCTCGGTTGGTGTTGCAAGCACTGCAGCCACGCCTTCAAGAAAATGACCCAGCAGCGGTGACAGGAAGCGCTCTTGCCACATGTTCTCCAGGCGAACAGTCAAGCTATTGGCCAGCAACTCCTCCGTGATGATGACCACACGCAGAACACACTGGGCTGTAACACTATGCAGGCCATCTGCAGGAATGGGCAGGGACAGTGATCAGTTTCGGGTCAGTAGCTGCCTCTCCTTGGGACACAAGGGATCTGGAGCTAGTAATATCTAGACCTCTGAATCAACAGACTGACCCCTAACAAGGCACAAGTGAGGCTGGGGCTTAGAAATCACCACTGTCCCAGCTTCAGGGTACCCACAAGCTGCTGCTGGCATCCCCAAAATAGGGAGAGGCTGAAATCCGTAGTTGACCCAACTCAGGTCTGGCCTTTAGCACCAGCGAGCTCCACCAGCCCCGCCCCCACAATTACCCAATAGTAAGTCAGTCAAGGAATACACAAGAAGTTCCATAATTGCTCAGTAATCCATACTCCTAGTCATTGTGATCAATAAGCTACCTTCACTCAGGATACAAGGAGAAGCCAGGACCACTAGCCATCCATTCCTAGCTCCCCATCTTCCCTCAGTGTAGTAGAAACAGAAGGACACCCCTGACAAGAAACAATGGGGTTGGGGGAGGCCAGGCATGTGGTGATACACACCTTTAATCCCAGCATTTGGGAGACAGAGGGAGGCAGATCAGAGTTTGAGGCCAGCCTGGTCTATAGGGTGAGTTCAAGCCAGAGCTACATAGTGAGTGAGACCAGTCTCAAAAAACAAGAGCAAACAAACAAAACAAAGGAGGAAGAGGAAAGAAAGAAAAAAGATAAAAGAAAGAAAGAGACAAGGATGTGTTTTTGGAGGTGTTACAGATCTATCTTTGGCCAGAAAACTGCTCTCCCATGACACTGGATGAAATCCTGGACCAGTGAATGCTCAGTGGATTTCTCCAGAACTCTGGACCAGCAAGCTCCAGGAATATCAGGGACCTTGATGTCTACCCACACTCTGGGTCCTCTTTAGCATGCTTTAGTTAGCAAACTGCCTAACACTCCGGACTTGGGTTTTGTGACTTCAGAGTCCATTCTGAGATGAGAGTTTTGTTGACCTCAGATCTAGTGTGTGCTGGTTGGTCCAGAAAGGTTGGTTGTTGAGAGATCTGAGAATAAACTAAGAATGTGTCTTTGCTGAGGTGCCGGAAGTCCCCATCCCCCATCTGGGACAGAAAAGGTTCTCCAAGCCTCTGGCACCTTTAGAAGGTGGGACTTCAAGAGCATTTTCCACCTTGTGAAAGCCCAGGGAAAAGAAGGCCATTGGATTTCTGGACATTTTCCCATAGGAAAGGACCTTGGACTGCTCTTTGGAAAGCAAGGTGGGCCGACTTCCTGCACAACTTTCTTGAGGCTGCCAAAGTAAGCTGCTCTTCCTGGCCACTGAAGTAAGTGAGGGGCCAACAAGACCCAAAATAACCTTATCTAAAACATAGGCATGAAATAAACAACCTGACATTCTGGCTTCTCCTAGAAAGACACAAGCATCAAAAATAAAAATAAAAATCTCTGTTCCCTCCCCCTTTAAAGAGAGCAGAGCAATCCCTTTAGGAACTGTTATTTGCTGTTCTTAGATGCCTCAGAACCTTTAGGGTTCTGTAAAGACTGTCCAAGAACCTAAATAGAATCTCTGAGGTCTTACTGGGTACGAGAACTCATCACTTTGGGATTCTGTTTGAACCCTGACAAGTTAAGATTGTTAGGTTACTTGCCTACCCAGCACCCCTCACCTGTTACAGTTACCAGCATGGAGGCCACTAGTGGGCGGTTGTTGTCCAACTTCCTGCTGAGTCGAAGCTCCCCACTGGTCCGGTTGACCACCAGCAGCTGCAGTTCATTGCCCCTCTCAAAGGAGTAAAAGAGGTGGTCAGAGACATCCGGGTCATAAGCTGGGATTCGCCCAATGATGCCTGAGGGGAAAGTGTCGGAGCGGTTGGATACATAGTTGTTAAAGAGAATCTGGAAGTTGTTCAGCACAGGGCTGTTGTCATTCTGGTCGACTAGGCGCACATGTACAGTGGCCCGGCTGACCAGAGGAGCAGATGTGGCCTGCACCACAATCACATATTCCTGACGAGCCTCATAATCCAGGTCAATGAGTGCTGTGAGCTCTCCAGAGAAGATATCCATTTGGAACAACTCGGGGATGTTCCCTTCCACAATCTGGTACATTATATGAGCGTTGGGGCCATCATCGGGGTCCACTGCGGTGATCTGAGCCACCACGGATCCTACGATGCTGTTCTCCTTCACCCTCACTTCAAACTCCTCAGCTGGGAAGACGGGTGCGTTGTCGTTTACGTCCTGTACAGTCACCTGGATGCTGACTGGAGTCCTCAGTGGGGGCACACCACGGTCCACTGCGTAGGCAGTCAGCTCATACACTGGCACTGCTTCCCGGTCCAGTCGCCTCACAGTCCTGACAATGCCAGAGGTGGGCTCAATGGTAAAATCCCCATCCCCGTCTTCCCCATTCTGGAAAGTGTACTGGACGCGGCCATTGGCATGGGCATCCCTGTCAGTGGCTGAGATCTGCAGGACACTAGTGAAAGGTGGCGCATCCTCGGAGACCAGGCCTGTATAGTGAGAGGCCACAAACTGAGGAGCATTGTCATTCACATCATTTACCATTACCTCCACGTAGGTGGTATCTGCTTTCTGTGGTATACCATTGTCCCGAGCGGTTATGGCCAGTGTATAGGTCACTTGGTCCTCATAGTCCAATGGAGCTTGCAGCGTAATGGCCCCAGAGTCAGCATCAATTCGGAACTGGGGCAGGTTGTCTTCCAGAAGGTAGGTGATGCGGGCATTTTCACCTACGTCATCATCAGAAGCACTGATGACCACCACAGTGCTACCCACTGGGCGGTCTTCATTCATGCTCACCGAGTAGTGGGCACTTTGAAAGACAGGCCTGTGTGTGTTGGCATCTGTGATGTTGATATGCACATAGCAGTGGTCATGAAGGGCACGATCAGATGCAGTAAGCACCAGCTTGAAGTAGCGTTCCTGCTTGTAATCCAGCGGCAGAGCCAGTGTCACCAGGCCCACACCACCCTGGGTGCTGATGGCAAATCGGTTCCGAGTGTTGCCACCCGTGATTTGGTAGCTGATGGCGCTGTTAGCATCTCGATCTACCGCAGTCACACTGACCACACTGGTGCCTACAGCTGCGTCCTCATTGAGCCGAAGGTGGTACTCTTTCATGGTGAACTCAGGCCGATTGTCATTGACATCCAACACAGTTACGGTGACACTGGCTGAAGCAGAGAGTGGGGGTGAACCATGGTCTCGAGCCTCCACACCAAAAAAGTAATGTTCCACAGATTCACGGTCCAGGGGACCGCTCACAGAGACCCAGCCAGTGGCACTGTTTATCACAAAGGGTGTGTCTGATGCCACACCAGTTAGAGAATACTCTAACCTGGAGTTCTCCCCATGATCTGCATCCACTGCTTGAATGTGAATTACTGAGTGACCCAGGGGTGCATTTTCCAAAACAGAGACCTGAAAGGGTGTGCTGACAAAGATAGGAGCATGGTCATTGATGTCTACCACCTGGATGCTTGCCAGGCCCGTGTTGTTGGACAAAGGTGGCCGGCCTGCATCTTGTGCCCGGATTCGCAAAGCGTACTCTCTCTCTGCCTCAAAGTCCAGGGGTGCCATTACCTGTATCTCACCCGTGAGACTGTCGATGGCAAAATGGCCCCGGCTGTTGCCGCTGATAATGTTATAATGCACCAAACCATTGGCATCCTTGTCCTTGTCCGTGGCCGTGACACGTAGCACCACCGTGTGAGGGCGCACATCCTCACGCACCTGTGCCACATAGCGCTTCTCGCTGAACTGGGGCGCATTATCATTCTCATCCAGCACAGTTATGTGCACTCGCACGGTGGCTGAACGTGGCCCAGGCTCCTGGCCCTGGTCACTAGCCTCTACTACTAGCTCATAGCTTTCCATGTGTTCCCTGTCCACGCGGCCACTGGTGCTGATAAGACCCGAACGTGGATCAATCTCGAAAGCAGCGGCGGCTGCGGTGCGCACAGCTGGCGATCCCACGAAGCGGTAGCGCAGGTTGGCGTTAGGTGGCGCGTCGCCGTCGGTGGCACGCAACTGCAGGATGGGGTAACCTTCTTCCACATTCTCACGAAGTGTTTCCCGATACTGGGCTTGCTCAAACACTGGCGCGTGATCGTTGCGGTCAGCTACTGTCACCGCCACCATGGTGGTAGCTGAGAGGCGCGGTGAGCCGTGGTCCTGTGCTGTTACTCGAAGGTAGTGGCGTTCCATACTCTCACGATCCAGAGCGGCAGCCGTGCGGATGAGGCCACTCTGAGGATCAATACTGAAAAGCTCCAGCGAGCGGCTGTTCATGAGCGCCGCCAGCGAGTAGATGAGGCGCCCGGCCTCGCCTGGGTCCGGGTCTTGTGCCACCACGCGCAGTACTGATGTGCCCGCTGCCTCATTTTCAGGTACCAGTGTCTGGTAGTTGTATTGAGGAAACTGCGGGTGGCGGTTTGCAGCACGACGAGGACGAGCCTGGTTAGTTGAGAGTATTTGCTTGGCTTCAGGACCAGTCGGAAACCCGGGAGGGCGCGGCCCAGGGCGCTCAAAGAGGAAACGGCGGCGGAAGAGACCGCGGGAGCGCATGCGCCCGGGAGCTGTCCGAGACTCGCGAGGTGCTGAACCCGGCGTAGGAGCTGTCCTCACAGCACGTGGTGCTGAATCCTCCCCCAGGCCAGATCCTAAAGAGCCGGGGAGGCAGTCCCGCCGAAAGGGTCCCCTGTCCACTGTGGAAGTCGCGGATCTCTCACCCTGACCCTTGTGTCCTGGCTCCCACAGCTTCCCGCAGCAGCGAGAGGTTTCCACTCTTTTGCGGATGCTTCTCCTAGCATTACGCTGGAAGGCCACTGGCCTGGAGCCATCAGGCTGAGCCAGAAGTTCTGAAGGGTGAGGAGAGCTGTTCCTCAGATCAGAATCCCCTGGGGACAGAGCATCGAGTGGCAGGCTACCTCTTCGTAAAGGCCCTGTCCGCCCACAAGAGGAGATCTCTGGGTGCCAACATAACAGATACCCTGGACCCTGACCTGCCTCTTGCTCGCGACTACCCAATGCCTGGACCACCACCTCCGCGTTTGGTTGCTCAGGGGCCCCTCGACCATTCCGGGCGTTTTGCCTACCTACTCGGAGCCTCATGAAGACAGGCTCCCTGACCCCCAGGCCAGGATCTCCATCTTCCCAGACGCCGGGAGATTCGGGACAAAGAGCTACGGCTCCACTGCCGATTTGCGCTCTTGGCCCAGTAGTAGTAGCAACCCCTGGGTCCCAGTCCTGGTCCCCACCGCCCCCCAGCTCCTCCCGGCTAAAAGGGAACAAAGAGAGGAGAAGGAGCAGTAGTACCGGGGTCGACGGTCCCGGGAGACCCCACCATAGAGGCCGCCTCGCCATCACCCCCGCCTCCCGTCACGGCCTCCGCCGCCCCCCGCCCGGGTCCGGGCCTTGGGCCCGCCCCGCTGCTCTGGCCCCCTCCTGGGCCCCTGCCGCCGCCCCGGCCCTCCGCCCCTCTGCCCGTCGCTCCGCGCCGCCACTGCTCTCTGGGCACCATCTACTCCGCGGCCAGAGCCCCTTTGGCATACGGCCCCGGCTTTTGCCGCCCCCACCACAGCATCCCCGACGCCGCTGCCGCCTCCCGACGCTCCAACATGGCTCCCGGCCGCTCCGATGGTTTGCTCCACCTCCGCCCCGATGCCCCAAACCTGGTGGTACAGCCCGTCGCGCATGGCAGTTCTGGCGACTGAAGCCGTTACCGCCATCTTTATTGAGAACAGAAGTGCTGCCCACGGTGCTGAACGGAGCTGGGAGTTTCTCCGCTACTCTGCCACCGCCCTCCCTCTCATCCTAGTGCGCTATTCCAGCGTGGCTTCCTAGTCTTTCTTCAGACCGAGAATCTCGTCTCCCTTTAGAGCGCTAGTTCCGAGCCCTAACACCCATTTTGGTTTGAAAATGTGCTGTCATCGGTCTGGGAAGGGTTACCATATAGAATCCTGGGACTGTGAAAATAATGGCCAGACACCGGCCTGGTTCAAACAATAGCGTTAACTGTTTATTAACAAGTTTAACTTATGAGAAACATGTCGCAAAAATCTCCTTGTTTGCTCCTACAGAACAGGATCTGAAAACGACCCTTCTGAGACAGGAAGAGAAGCCAACTCTTCTCCGCCACGAGAGTCACTAGCGGTCTCCCAGACTTGGGAGAGACACCACGTCTCTCTAGGCTATGGTTCTTTCCAGTGTTCTGAGATGCCACGTGGAACCCAGGGTTGTACAACTGTGGACCCAGCTTCCTCAGATCTCCGCCCCCTCGCCTGCGACAACTGCATCCTTTAACCCCTTGAAGAACCCGACAGAAGCTCAGTTCTCCCTAGTCCTGGTCCAGTCTAGCTTTCCGTCCAACTCCTGGCACGCGCGCATCTCAACCAACCAATAGCTAGATGTGGCGCAACAGACGTCACAGAATCCTAGAGAAAGGCGGCGCATTCCAATTAGAGTGTCATTGTTTCTATTGGCACAATGGGAGACCCCGCCCCTCTCGGAGGACTCCATTGTATGCGGGAGGTAGGAGGGCCTCGCGGGTTCCACGCTAGCCAGCAGAAATAATCCAAAAGACGCGCTATATTGATCAGCCTCCAAACTTGGCATCGGTGATGAGCTGCAACGCAAGGTGCAGGGGACTCATTCATTCTGACACCGAGACAGGAGTCAGGCCTAGGACCCCAGAACATTGCCCTGGGTGCGGTTCCCCCGGCTGAGTGGTTACTACTTCAAACAGTCCAAGAACTCCTGGCCAAGACCTCTGGCCCGCCCCCAAATGGTAGCTATGACATCACCAGCAACCAATCAACGCATTCTCTCGCTCCTGGGTTTCTTTGCTTCGGGGAGGTTTGGCTCACTCGGGTTGCACTGGACGAGGCTGCTGTGATCTGACCCATGGGTATCAGCTGTAGTGTTTGGGGTCGTTAAGTCTTAAGACTCAAGTCAGAGTTCCGTGACAGATACACCATTTGTGCGTGTAGGTGGACTATGTACAGCGGCACTAAAGAAAGTACTCCGTAGGATTGTAGTTCCTGACTAGAGAAGAGAGGAGCGGGACCTGGTTTTGAAGCGCCCGCCGCTCTGTGGGTCCACAGACTAGCTAGTGGAAAGCGCAAATCTCAGGTTGAACAAGGAGGAAACCAGCTGGAATCACAGAGGAGACCCCTGAATGACCTTAGGGATCTGGACTTCCGGTACGAGTTGCCTGAGCAGCACTTTTAGGATGCCATCCCGGCTCTTGCCGCGTGGGCAGATGTGTTAAGTAAGGCACCTTGGCTGAGGGAAATCGTTCCGTTTTCCCCTCATGCAGGGCTGGTGACTGGCCTCCACCTTTGACGTCTCCGTGGCGTCTACTAGAGACGACATTCGAGGCGGCTGCGGGCGTGAGACTGTCTCCCACTTTTCCCCCGTTTGTGGCTGCTGTTGGTAAGCCGTTCCCTCACCTTGTTTTCTCACATATCCTCACTTCTGTGTCCAACCCACAGTAGTCGCTCCCAATGCACTTCCTGGAAAGAGAAAAATGAGGAGCCTAAAGGAGGTTCAGCTGGTGAAGGTGCTTGGTGTCCAAGCTTGAACGCCCGAGTTTGATCCCTGGATCCCATGTAAGAGTGGAAGACCGACCCCACAAAGTTGTCCTCTGACAACCATCCACACTTTCAAATGAAATGCTGTTGGTTCCTCCCTCTGCTTCCAAGACCAGCTTTGTCCCTACCTCCTAGGAACAAGTAAGACCTCCAGGTGGCCTTCTCAATAGTTCCAATTGCAGGGTCTACGCAGGTCTCAGAGACGCAGATTTGATGTGAGGCAAGACCAGACAGTAGTGATGAGAGCTTCACGGGACCTATCTTTTCTGTTAGAATTTCCTTGTAGAATGTGTGCACATTCTGCACATCAAGGCCCTGAGCTCAATCCCCAGCACCATAAACAAAAGAGAGACTCTGGTCTTGATGTGGGGTCACAGACCTTTAATCCTAGCACCCAAGAGACAGAGACTGGTAGATCTCTGAGTTTGGGACCAGCCTTCGCTACATAGTAAGATCCTGTCTCAAAACAAAACAAGCACACATAGAATACTGGCTGTATCTCCTCAGCTTTTCACTGGGCTATAACCAAACTCAAAGTAGAACATACTATATCTCACATGTGGAGCTGTTGAGGACTGCTGTGGAAAAACACATAATTGTGTTAATTGGTCTCATTTTACATGCATGGCCACAGCGTTAGTATGTTAGAGGACCTAGGCAATCAGTGTGGTAGGGCAAGAAAACCAATTGAAAAGAATATGGAGGTTAAGATGGAAAAATCGTGTCCACAGTCAATATGATTGTGTAAGTAAAAAAAAAATCCAAAGAAAGGGTGAGCACTTAGTGGAGTGCTTGCTTCTGTCTGAAGCCCTGGGGTAGATCCTCAGCCCTGAACACACCAGCTGTAGCAGGCAGGCCTGGGATCCTAGCACTCAGGAGGTAGAGGAAGGACGGTCAGAAGTTCAAGGTCTTCAGACACAGAGTTACCTGAGGGCCTGTTCTAAAAATAAAATTTAAAAATCCAAGGGACACTAAAGGTGATTGTCATTTTGCTTGTGTATTAGATTTGTCTGATGTGTATGAGTGTATTGCCTGCATACGTGTATGTGCCACACATGTGTCTGGTGCGTGCAGAAGTCAATATAGGGCATCAGATTCCCCAAGAGGTAACGTTACAGATGGCTGTGAACTGCCGTGTGAGTGCTGGTAACTGAAACCTGGGCAATCTGCAAGAGCAACAAATGCTCTTAACTCCAGCCTCACTAAAAGGAAGTTGTTAAAGTGAGCTTTAAAAAGTTGTTGGACATGGGACTGGAGAAATGGACCAATTGTTTAGAGAACCTATTAGTTTTGTTTTGTTTTGTTTTGTTTTGTTTTGTTTTGTTTTGTTTTGTGATAGAGTTTTTCTGTATAGCCCTGGCTATCCTGGAACTCTGTAGACCAGGCTGGCCTTGAACTCTCAGAGATCCACCTGCTTGCCTCCTGAGTGCTGGGATTAGAGGAGTGTGCCATCACCCAGCTAAAGAAATGATTTTTAATAAAACATAAAAATGTACTAAACAAACAAATGAAAAACATCAATAAACTGGACTACATTACAATTAGCTTTGTTTGTTTGTTTGTTTGTTTGTTTGTTTCTTGAGACAAGGTTTATGTTTGTGACAGCCTTGGTGGCTGTCCTGGAGCTCTCTTTGGAGACCAGGCTGGCTTCAAACTCACAGAGATCCACCTGCCTCTGCCTCCCGAGTGCTGGGATTTAAAGTGTGTGCTACCACACCCAGTTCCAGTGAACAAATTATTCTTATTCAGTGGCAATATTAAGAAGGGAGCCAGCCAGGTGTGTTGTTACATACTTGCAGTCCCAGTACTGGGCTGAGATAGTAAGATATCAGTTACCTGTTGGCTAGGGCTAGATAGTGAGACCATGTTTCAAATAACAATAGCAACAATAACAACAACAAAAGAATATTAACCAACCCACTGCAGTCCTGTGATCCTACAGACTCAGCCTCTTTGAAGACTGAAATAGGAAAGTTATTCATGTTAAGGTAACATAGATCTTGATGGACAGATGATAGATTGGATGGATGGATGGATGGATGGATGGATGGATGGATGGATGGATGGACGGACGGACAGACAGACTGACTGACTATATATAAGTATAAAATTTAAGGACTCATGTTGAATACATATATAAGTCAATAAAAATACACAAATCAGGGGCTGGTGAGATGGCTCAGCGGGTAAAAGCACTGACTGCATTTACAAAGGTCCTGAGTTCAAATCCCAGAAACCATCTGGTGGCTCACAACCACCCACAGTGAGATCTGACGTCCTCTTCTGGCATGTCTGAAAACAGCTACAGCATACTTATATATAATAATAATAAATCTTTGGGCTGACCAGAGCAAGCGGGGTCAACAGGAGCGAGCAGAGGTCCTAGATTCAATTCCCAACAACCACATGAAGGCTCACAACTATGTGCAGCTACAGTGTACTCACATACATAAGATAAAGAAATAAATCTATAAAAATACACAAATCAGTAGATATATGGATAAATGATTAAATAAGCATTACAATGGAAAGTAATTGAATAGCCAGGAAACTAATGAAAAGGTGCAAGTCTTTGAATATTGCACTTATCATGGTGTGCTATTCTTCCATTAAAAGGGGGAAAGACTGGGTTGATGGCTCAGCAGCTAAGGCACTTCTCATATAAGTGTGAGGACTAGAGTTCAGATCTCCAGCACCCACGTGAATATTGGATGGATGTGACAGCCTGTTCACAATTCTCAAGTTCAGAGGGCAGATGGGTATCCTTGAAACATCTGGCTATGCATACTAGCGGTATTGCTATTCATGCTGTATTGCTGAGCTCTGGGTTCAACTGAGAGACTCTGCTTCAGTGAATAAGGCTAGGAGCTATGGGGGAAACGCCCACCGGGCTTGGGCCTCTATCTGCATATGCATCTGCACACGAGTGCTCACACACACTACAGCGCACACAGACATATTAAAAGAAAAAATAATCAGATTTCTCCTCATTGCAGCCTCAGTCAATGTCTTTTGAGGACAGAGCTGGACTCTCTACCCCTCAAAAAAAAAGTTGTGCAGGAGTAGCGTGGGGTTCAGTGCATGTCCCACATGGGCCAGACCTTTATGCATCCACGTTAGGTGCCATTTCTGGTTCAAAATAATGCTCAACCTACAGATTCCTACTGCTCCTGTTTGCGTCTCTCTACCATCCAAACACTGTCCTTTCTTGGCAGAGCTAAGTGTTCTCTGTCCCTCATTCTCTCTCCTGCCTAGCCACATCCCACATTGACCCTTCCAAACAGCTGGAGAGGTGTTGTCTCACAAACTCCTCTTCCCGACAGGAACCACAGGAACCCACCTTTTAAGCTACAATTTTATGATGTGAAACTATTGCAGGGCGTTTGCTGAGGGGGTTTTGGAGTCCTGCTCTCCCCACCCCTGGAATGTTTGGGAACGGTACCCAGTATTTATGTGCGCCCCTGGCCAGAACTTCTGTATCTTCTACAAACATGCTGGACCCCCTGGATAATCCTGCAAATGTGAGGGTGGGCTCCATAAACCTATATACTGTTTATCTAGGAGCCAGCCCTCAAAGCGCAGGGCAGCCCAGCTCTTCCCACAAAGTCAGAGTGCGCATCACAGGAAACAGCAGATGCCACCCAGGGCTCCTGCCTCGGCTTCCTGGGAACCCTCTGCTTTTCTCTGTCTTCTCTCATCTCCTGAGAGTAATGGTTTCCTGCTTGCAGCACTCAAGTGAAAGCAGTCGTGGCTGGAACTCAGTGTCACTGACTTTGGATGTGACAGAGGAGGCAAACTATCTCAGGGCAAAGAGCAGGGAGCAGGCTGTGGCCCTTCACCCAGAGCCTGTGAGCTCAGCATGGTGACAGAGCCAATGGCTAAGGAAGGACAGTGCCCGGAAGGTTGCCAAGATCCCCTCTACCTCAGTTTTCCTTTGAAATGTCCCTGCCTCCCTTTGCTGAGAAACTGTTGAGCCTCTGCCCTGCCTGCTGCGTGAATTCTGTGTGTGAGCGTCTGTATGCGGGGCAGGGCTGGACGGTGGTAGCGAGTGTTTTTCTCTATTGCTTTGTGCACCTTTAAAGTTCTATTTACATTTTAAAATATTCATGTGTATGATTTTTTCGCTGGCATGGATGTATGTCCACTACATGTGTGTTTGGTGCTGGCAGAGGTCAAAACAGGACACCAGATCCCTTGGAAGTGGAGTTACAGGTGATTGTAAGCCGCTAGGTGGGTGCCAAGAACCGAACTGAGTCATCTTCAAGAGCAGCTGATCCTCCCAACTGCTGAGCTACCTCTCCAGCCCCTCTACTTAAGATTTTTTCTTCATGTTTAATCATGTGTGTATGTAGTTACTGAGTTTGTGCAGTGCTGGGAAAGGCCAGAAGAGGGCACTGGACCTCCTGGAGCTGGAGGAGTTATTAGGAGGGTTGGGAGTCTCCTGATGTGGGTGGTGGAATTGAACTAGAGTCCTCCCCAAGAATGTGAGTGCTCTTACTTTCTTAAGCACTGGGCCATCTCTTCACCTTCCACTTTAAATTGCATTTAATTATTTTGTGTGTTTGAGTGTACATAGGGACGTAGCACAGCACACCACGTGGAGGACAACTTGCAGTTGGTTCTTTCTGCCTCCCATGTGGACCTGGGGATTAAACTCAAGTGCGTGCCACCACACCTGGCTTTCTACACGGATGCTGAGAATCTAAACTCAGGCCTCCATGCTGGGGTGGCAAGCACTTTACCAGCTAAGTCATCTCTCCGGTCCCTGCCTTCAGCAGCCTACTACAGTCCTGCATGTGCAGATCTGTATGAGGAACAGAGCTGCAGTAAGAAGCGCCTCAAGAACCAGCCTTTGCTGCTGCCCATGGGCCCTCGTTGTTCCCTGACCACTCTTAGTAGAACTACTGTGCTGATCTGAGAGAGAACAGGCTTTTCTCTCTCTCTCTCTTTAAATCAGTCTCTGCCTCTAATGAAGTGGGAAGACACACTTAACTGCACCCTGGTTAACATATTCTTCCAGGATATAAAAATTATAAAATCCGCTGAGGTTTCAAAACAGAGGAATCATGGTGGACCAAATAACAAGAGGAAGGTAATCAAGCCAGCAGCATGCTCAGGGAGAGCAGAGCTGGGAGAGGTGCCTGCTCGGCCTAAGACCATGCAGGGAGCACGTGTGAGGCTCAGGCTCAGGCCACATCGTGTAAGAGGGAGGAGGGGGGGAGAGAAAGGGAGCACCGGACACTAGCTGGAACTGCGGGACTCCACAACTTTATTTTACTTGTATTTTTAGTGAGACAGGCTCTCACTGTACAGCCCTGGATGGCTGGAATTATGTAAACTAGGCTGAGTATGAGTATCTGTCTGTCTCTGCCTCCCAGGTGCTGGCATTAAAGGTGTGCACCACAGTGGCCAAGAAGATAAGAATGGAACCCAAAAGGGAAAGATACCTACAGGTGTGTCCCAGGGTGCGTGGCTGCCTGCCGCTGGGCCCTAGAGGAAGCACAGCAGGGAGGCCAGTCTGGTCAAGGACCATCACCTCTTTGGGCTGCAGATAGCAGTTTAAGCTGGAGCTGTGAGGTCCTGAGCCCCCGCCACCCTCCCCGTCGTCTCCCCGCATCATCATACAGGGAAGCCCAGCTCCTGGTGCCTGTAATTTATTTCTGAAGGTGAGCTGTAGTACATAGGAAAATACACATGGCTTTTGGCCTATTCTTTTTTTTTTTTCCAGAGAAAATAGATTCTATCATTGGCTTTCTCAGCACCATCATCCTGTTCCATGGGGCTGCAGGACGGATGGCCTGTCTCTAGGATCCCACTTTCAAGGCAACAGTCTGGCCAAGGCCTCTGGGGCTGAAAGCAGGGGGTCAGGGGACAGCAGTCCCTATGGGGGAAGGGCTGCACATGAGCAACACTCACTGCAAAGCTAAGGCAAAGAACAGAGCTGGCAGAAGGTGCCTCCCTCACCCTAAGGACATGGCTTGCTGAGGGTCAAGACTCAGACCAGACAGCAGGTAGGGATGGCAGCAGCCCAGCCTGGAGCAGCAGCAGGACTCTGGGTATGCACATGGGAGTGGGGGATGGGGGTGGCATGCTGAAGAGGCAGCCTACCAGCAAACAGAGGGTATTCAGCCTTGCGCATTTCCTCTGCCCCAATACAGTTCCCAGACTGTGGTCCCCAATCCTACATCTGGCCCCTTACCCTGACTCTCCTTTAGGTAAGGGGCCCGGCTCAGGTCCCTTCTAATCTTTTATCACCTCGCAGTGTCGGTGCAGAACATCCTTAGAGCCAAGCCCCTGAGTTCTCTGCACCCTCCCAGGGCTGCAGAGAAGGGAGTAAAGAGAAGTGCTAGCTGGGAACCTCTCCCAGGTCCGGGAATTCCTTGTACATCTCTTGGACAATCATACGGTCCATCTGGCACTGGGGTGAGGCCTCTTCCTCAGTCAGGATGCGCCGCAGTGTAGCCTGCAGGTCTGACAGCCGATGTCGGTGCTGCAGGTAGGGCGTGGAGCGGACCACAGCATGCATCAGGGAGAGGTACTCCATGCGTAGCTGTAGGAAGAGCAGCCTGGTTCAGCAACTCCTGGAATGGTACTGCAACTGCCCCCAGAGGGGGACTGACCACTACTGGCCAGTAGACTATGGGACAACAAAGCAGCTCACACTGCTCTATTTTACTCAACACTAAATGGCTCTCAAAGCTGTGGAGAAGAGAATGAATGAATCATTCCAGCCACGCATCCAGAGAATGTGGCTGCCCTGGTCTTGCCAGTCCTTTAGTGCCAGGTCGCCTAGGTACCATGTGTGTCAATCAGAGTCCTGGCTTCTCCACGTCTCTTGCCCCAGAAGATCTTAATTACACCCATGGCCTGAAACAACAATCTGCCCTCGTACATCTTATGCAGATCTTTCCTGAAAGCGCCCAGCAAGAATGTCTAATCGCCTGCCTGTCATCTTCTACTTATCTCAGTCACCTCAAATCCACACATCTGACACCAAACCCATCAGCTCCCCGTCATGTCTAAGGTACAGTGCGTCCCATGCTCGTTAGGAAGGAACCACTGTTCAATCAGTTGATCAATTGAGGCCTGGAACATACGTGTCCTCTTCGATTCACCTGTTTCCAACCCCCTGCTGACCTCTGCTTTCTGTCCTTATAGTACCACTGCCTATCTTCTGCCCTTGACCCTAAGCGGCCTGAGCAGCTGGTCTTGTGCCTTCTCTTCTGCTTGAAGCGCCTGCCCTTCCTGTCCTCATTAGAACAAGCAATAGAGTCCACCACTGGCCACCTCTGTCTCACCTGTGCACCTCCCAATCTCTGCAGCACATGGCTCTTTTCTCTATGCTTACTGGAGCCTTGCCCCAGACCAGGGCATGTCACAGCACCTCCCACCTTACAATACCCTGTCCCCGTTTTTCTGTTTCTCTGTACAGAAAATTGGTTACCTTCATTTATTGCTTCCAAGTCCTTTCCCATCTCCACTCTCCCAGTGGAGAAACTTAAAAATTTCTCAAACTTCCCATTCAGACCTGATTCCCTCCACCACACTGGCATTGCTTGCCAGTCACCACCGGCTTCCATGTGGCAAATTCAAAGACTAATTCTCCGCCCCGCCGAGAGCTCCTAACAGCGCAGTGCGGCTCCTCCCTGCACACACATGGTCTGTGGCTTGCTCTTGCTCACTTGGGTTTGTCCCTGAATTTGTCCTTAGCTGAGCCTGCGGAGTCACAGCTAATGCCTCTGCTGATTATACCATCAGATTCTGTCATGACTCCACACACAACCCCACGTCTCTAGTCTCAGTTCACTTGCTGCCTCCGGTGCCTTGGCACTTCAATGTCTTCTGAGTACTGTATTTTTTTAGTGCTAGGGACTGAAATCAGACCTCAGGTATGAAAGGAAAGTACTCTATCCACAGAGCTCTAGCCCCAGCACTGTCTAGCCCCAGCACTGGTCCTCAATCTTTTTTTTTTTTTTTTTTTTTTTAAATTTGGTTTTTCCAGACAGTTTCTCTGTGTAGCCCTGGCTGCCCTGAAACTTGATCTGCAGACCAGGCTGGCTTCCAGGCTGGCTTCAAACTCACAGAGATCCGGCTGCCTCTGCCTCCTGAGCGCTGGGACTAAAGGCGTGCGCCACCACTGCCTGGCTTGTCCTTAATCTTGACTCCTTCAAAGCACAACTGTTATCTTTCCCTAAGAAGTTCTTTGGGCCTCTTCCATTAACCATCTTCTATCCACCTACCTGCTCAAAACCAATCCCAAAGCAGGCTCTTCCGGGCCCACTTGCAACACACCCAAGCCTGGCCTACTTCACCACCCACTCCTGCCCCGGGCTTCCTGGCTTCCACTCTGCTCTCACAGGAAGGCAGTGTCTCTTCCTCTTCTGAAAAGCGATTCCAGCTCGCCTCAGACATCCTGCTCCAGTCTGCCACATACACGGCTGGCTGCCATGTCCTGGTTTCCGAGTAGTCTTCCACACTCACTTGGCCCTGGCAGCGGCAGCCCTGCCCCCTCATCTGCACTCAATGTCATAGTCACCCCTTTTGGTTAAGCTGCTGTGCGGCCCCCAGGCACCTTGTCTCCAGGTGACAGGTCTGCGATCTGGCGCACAGTGATGTCAATAAGCGCCATCATGTCTGTGTGGTAGAAGATGGCGGCTGTGGCAGAGCTGCTGAACACATCCTGCAGGAACTTGAGGACAGAGTGTGGTGGCTGGGGCTCATGTCTGAAGATACGCACAGGGTCGTCTAGAAGACAGGGGTTCACAGGAGTCAGAGGAGGGCACGTGACAGAGTCAAGTGTGTACGCAAGCGGCACCCATGCAGACTTCTAGGCTCTCACCCCCTCTGTTCAGAAGCAGAAGCAGCTTCTCAGAGAAGATCTTCACATTGGTGTGTCTGCTCAAGGCAGCCATGATGACATTCTGCTCAGGAGCTGCGGAGAGACGTGGATGGAGACAGGTAAGAGTGTAGGCACAGAAGCCCGCGAAGCCCGAAAAGCCCACTGCTCAGCTGCCTTCCAGATGGCCCCACCCCACCTGTCAGGTGCAGGTTGAGAGCCAGAAGCAGGTTCATGCAGAGGTCTGGCAGCTGCTCCGTGGTGTCCATTGGAAGGCCATCCTCAACGATGCTTAGTAGGAACTGGGCAAAGGGTGTACCCAGGTGTTCTAAAAGAGTAGCATAAGGAAATCTACAAATCCAACTTTTGCTCCCCATACGATCCAGCCTCCCTGGCTTTCTGTGAGCCTAAGAACACCATCTCTAGTCAGTAGGTCTTCAGGCCCTGGAGAGACGCATGGTTCTTACCTCTGGGGCCTTGTGCCCACTGCTTAGGGTTTGATTCTTACCATAGTGTGCGTAGGGTACCGCCTCTCCCATGGAGAAGACCATGGCCAGGACGAGGGCAGAGTAACAGAGCTTCTGGTGGTCTGGGGGTGGGGGGTAAGGAAGGAGTCAGCAAGGCCAGGGATCCCCGGCAGACGGTGAAAACAGCCTCCGAGTGGTAAGGAGGGCCACCCCACCTCACCCTGCGTGTCGGTCTGCATGTCCCGTGCCAATTCCACAGGCAGCACGGAAGACACCAGAGTGGAGATGATCGCTGCATCTAGGCTGCACATGGCACCGAAACACTTGAGGAGCAGCAGCCGTAGAGACGCTCGGTGTTCCTGGCAGAAGAACCCGTGTGCTAAGTGCCCTTACGTCTGCCCACATGCCTCTGTGCCCCTCCCTTGTCTTATACATACCATTTGGTAATAGGCCACCAAGGCTAGGACAGACTCAAAATCACTCCTTTTGCACATTTTCTTGCAAACTTCGGGATCTGCATCCGTCTGGAGGGAAGAGAAAGAGTGAGAGTCACCCAGTGTGAGGTGAGCATGCATGAGCAGAAGTGACCTAATGGCTGAAGGGTGATGGTCCAGGGGAGGCTCACTGCTCCCACGCCGGCAGGCCCGAGGGTCCGTCCCTGCCCCATACCAGGATGTGCAGCAGTTCTTCCAGATAGCAGCGGATGACGTCCTCGTCCTCGTACAGCGCCCAGCTGCGCTGCTGGGCGTCATCCTTTCTTCGAGCCAGGTCTGCAAAAATCACTTCCAGTCTCTGCTGGTCGTGGCAGACCTGCCCTGAGGGTAGGGCTGTGCTCAGGTCCTGTGGGGAGAAGGCAGGGTATGACTCAGTAAGACCTCTGCACACCACCAGCTCCAGGAAGCCTCCAAGACCTGGCCCCTCTAAGCTTAGCATTCTTTGAACTGAGGTCCCACAAAATTTACACTGTGTAGGCCAACTCCAGTTTCCACCTCCTGGTACAAGACTCTGCTCAAGGCTCAGCTGTGGGAATTCCCAACATCCCAGCTCCCACCCTGGAACTTGCTGAGCAGCTCCCAAGAGGCAGGAACGAACTCTGTCACTCCTTGAATGTGACTCAGGATCCATCCTCATCCCATTCCACACAATGTGACACCAGGCCTGTCATACTAGACACTAGCTGCTATGCTCAGCATAGGCACACAAAACACTGGCCTACTGCCCTCTACTCACTCCAACCAGATATCATAGGTGGAGCCTAAGTACCACCTTTGGCCCACTCAAACCCTATCGTAGTCAGGACTCACTACCGCGTTCCTTCTCCTAATGAGTGACCTACTTTTTTTTTTTTTCTCAGAGACACAGTTTCTCTGGCTGTCCTAGAATTTGCATTGTAAACCAAGATGGCCTCAAACCCAGAGAGCCACCTGCCTCTGCCTCCTGAGTGCTGGTATTAAAGGCGTGCAGCACCAGACCTAACACCAGTACCCTAACCTTGAGAAACGACCACAGTCATCTTGAAATGCCCACGTCACTCACTACCATCCAAGCTGGCACCTAAACCACTATCAAAACTAAGCAAGCGTCCATAGTTAACCAAGCCCCCTTTTCTCTACACCGTCAAGGCTGGCAAGGCACTGATCTCTCACCCCATGCTGTCTCGCTTCTTTCCCTGCATCCGGAATCACAGAAGGAGCACCAGTGGGAAACCCCTCCAGGTGATGGGAAGCTTCCCCTAGTCCCATCTCATCCTGGTCTCCCTTATCACCTGCCTTAGGCTCACCGGCTCCCACACTGCCTCTGATGCAGATATGCCATCCACCTTCTTCCTTCCTGTGAGCCATGCTTGGTCCTGTCTCTTGTTCCTTATAAGCTGAGTCTCTGTCTAGAACGTTCTTCCTCCCTTTCTCCTTCATGGGTCAACTCAAATGACTCTAGGACCCAGCACAGTAAAAGCCAAGGGCCAGAGCTTGACAAATACCTGTCACACAGCCTGGACAAAGGCGTGAGGGCAGGAGCGGGGTGGGATTAGCAGGCTGCCTGAGGGTGGGAAGGCTCCTTGGCCATGCTGCCCACCCTCACCTTGCCTTCTACCAGCGAGAGGAGGACCTGCTCCATGATAGGTGAGCTGGCTGGCACGGTGGCCTGGATGTGACCCACCACGACGCCGATGGCTACACGGCATAACTCATGGCTTAGACCGGTGTTTCTCCGCACGAGTTCCATCAGCTCTGCCCCAATGGTCCTTGGCACAACTGTCTCAGCGGCTGCCTTCTCCTCTGTGGTCTCTGGGCTCAGGGCATCCTGAGCTTCCAAGTCATCAGGGGTTGAGTTTGTCTCAGCTGCCACCTCCTCCGTAGGGGGCTCAGGGGATGGTGCCTTGGAGGGAGAGGGCTGGGGCTGGGACACAGTAGTGTGGGCCCCTCGGCGAGGTACCGGCGGGGGTGTGGGTGAGCAGCTGGGACCTAGCTCAGAGGGGCTGGAGCCAGTATAGAGTGTGTCCATGGAGGTGCTGCTGGCTGATGAGCCACTAGACACAGAACTACCTCCAGAGGGTATGGCTGTGCGGCCACCTGTGAACAAGAAGTAAAAGCTATGCTGGGGCAGCCTGTTGGGGAGCACCAAGCTTCTTGGCCTAGAGAACCTGACCCTAGTACAAGACCTAGTTCCTCTGTTAGGCCCTATCTCCTCACCAAGCCTGGAGGCCCCAAACAAACTCTATATTTACCCCATTCAGAGCTCCCATTTGCCCAACATGGGCAGAGCAACCATTCCAAGCGCAGGGTACTCCCATCCCAACTACCCAAGCCTGGCCCTCTCACCACTCCCTGAGATCACCAGGGCCTCACGGTCTCGGCGCTTCACCGGTGGGGGTGGGGTGGTAGGAGCTGCTCGTCGAGGCTGTGGTGGAACCTGAGAGAACAGAATTGAGATCTAGGGGAAGACAGCTGCTAGCTGCACCTGAGCAGACCCCTTGGGCCTCTGGATGAAGTCTTAGTCCCAGACACCTCCTTCTAAAAGATACCCTTACTCCATACCTGGTAGAGGGCTCCATCTGTCCCAAGATGCTCAGAACTGGGCAGGCTATGCTGCCGTTCAAACCCAGTTCGACACACCCCATTGGGCTGTCTAGATACAGCAGCGTCCAAATGGTGGTCACTGGTGGATGGGGTCATAACCGTAGCACTGGAAGCTGAGGTGCCTCTTCGAGACAAGGTTTCTTTCCGGTGATGGATAAGCTTCCTAATAGAGAGACAAACAGACCATGATGGGAAGGCTCCTCTCTACACCCAAAGTACACACACACATGCATACAACACACATGCATGCACACACAAATGCATGCACACACATGCATGCACACACATGCATGCACACACATACACACACACACATGCATGCACATACTCTCACACACATATACACTTTCTCTCATATATACACTTTAAAATAAATCTTTTTTTAAACCCCCTGCGGGATTCTGGGACCTCACAGTACAGGCTCCTCATCGTCCATCTTTCCCATCATTCATCCCACTCTGTGGAACCTCGCACTAACCCTAGTACTGCCTCCAGTGTCTCTGGCCCCACCAACACGCTCAAGGGAAGGTATTACCTCCACTTCCCAGATACTCACTGAAGGACTCCACGCTGTTCCAGGCTGTACTTGCCGCCATCTCGCATGGCTGTGTTGTGCACAGCCTCAATGGCACGGTCAATAGCTTGGAGGACATCTTGTTCCATGCCCTAAAGGTAGGTGGGTAGTTAGACCTGGGTGCCAAGTGGGATTGGTCAGCCCAGACCCAGCCCAATCTGGAACTAGCCTAGAATTCTGGACACTAGAAGACAGCCAAAATGGAATACAGAATGAAGTGGTCAAATCGTGTTACCTGGGACTCTGTGATGGTATTTTATAGTTTACATTTAGGGGCTTGCATACACAGGCTCTCGGCAAAGACAATTCTAAAAACCTATAGAGAGAAACCATAGGAATCCCAGATTGGGACCAGGAGTCCAAACCTAGTCTCTCCCTGGGCTTGGCTCAGAGCCCAGCATGAGATGCCAAAAGGGAAGACTCTCATGTCTGGGATCCCTAATCAGTCACTCTGGATGCTGCTCCTTCACAAAGCCAAGGTCACACTCCAAAACAGCCCTGTCCCCACAGGGACCTTCCCACCCACAGGGACCTTCCCAAGCGCTGGGAGGTAAAAACGGGTCAAAAGGACCTCCCTTCCTTCCACCCTCCCAAGCTGTCCCGCCACTTTTTCAGACCACCTTTGGGAAGGCACTCTGCTTCTGACAAAGGAGGGACTTGAGAGACTGGCCTGATTCCTGCCTGTGTGGCCGTCCTCAGTAACCCAGGAGTCCGTTCTACCCCACTGTCTGGCATGGAGGGAGGTGTGGATTACAGCGGTGGGGTTGGCCAGCTGCGGGACAGGAACCCCAGAACAGACCTAAGCACACATTAGGGTACAGTCCCGTTTGTTTTAGTTGGCTGGGTGGCTGGTCTTTTGAGATGAGAATCTCTGCAGCTCAAGCTGGTTTGGAAGTGGCTATGTGGCCCAGGGCTGGCCTGGAGCTCAAGGTACTCTTCCCGAAGCCTCAGACTGTACACATAAGTCACCGTGTTTAGTTCCGGAGTGAGTTTAAGAGGCTTCCCTGGATAGGGCCAAATAAATATAGGGGTCAGCAAAGTCCTTCAGATGGCAGAAGGTGTGTGGGCGGGGCAGGGAGAGACAGCAACAGCGACAGAAAGGGAAAGTTTTGAAAAAGAAGGGCAAACACCAGGTGGAGTAAAAATGAGACAGAAATTCGCAGTCGGGGGAACTGAGACTAGGGGTATGACGAAAGAAACAGGAAGTGATCCGAGAAAGATCTTTCCTTCCCAAACCCTCCAGCCCCACTGACCCTGGCTAGAGCAGAGGCTCCACAGGGCCTGACAAAGAGGCAGGGCTTCCTCAAAGTCTCCAAAGAGACCTGGGTGCTCAAAAAGCTGAGCTGGGTGTGACACAGTTTAGATTTTTCTCACCTGAACACCTCTAGAGGAGACTGAGAGTCTGTGAGGAGGACCCTAGAACCAAGGGTCCCTCGTCTTTAGCAAGACCAGATGACATTTCCAAATTTATCACAGTATTTCTGTCCTTAACTGGGCTGGGACAGGATGTTTCCATAGCTAGGGACTATGAGTCTGGAATAGCCCAGACTGCCCTGGGTCCCCTTCCTCCTGCAGTCAGAATAGGCTAGCTGGAGACACTGCAGCAGGACTACTCTTGAGCAAACAGGAACTGGAGCAGGCTCCACTGGAAGGGGACCAGGCCATCTTCAGAACGGGAAACCATGAAGGAGGCTCACTTCCTCACAGTGTGGACAGCTCCCATTCCAGGATGGAGCGCCCAGATTTCAGAGGAAGGAAACCAGAGAAGTCAGGAGTGGAGGCTTGGGAGAAGTGGGGGCTGTGCCAGGGAACCTTGTCTATCAGCAGGGGCCAGGGGCCTTGGTTCCTGAAGGGTTGGGGAATTGTCCTTGGGGAGAGCTTGATAGGTGGGCGGGTTCGGGATACAGAGATACTACAGGAATTGGGACTCGCATAAGGGACAGGAATGCCTGTGGCTCTGGGGTCCAAGTGTGTGGGTGGGGTGGGGACTAAGAACCTGGAGGGTGGTTGAGGAAACAGGTGGTGTATGAGGTGGCACAGTCAGTGGTGGGCACGGTGATCTTTACAGTTAAAGGTGGAGGCTACAGATTGATGGGAGATGGGCATCCTAGGGATTCAGGAAAGGGGAACGAATAGGGTTTGGAGGTCTAAGGGACTTGGATAATGAATGGACTGGAAGTCTCTGGATCCAGCTCGAGAATTCAATGCAGATGGAGGCTCTGATTATCGATGACAGAGAGTCCCTGTTCCAGAATTAAGCTTTTCACGGGCCTGCGGTTAAATGTCAAAGGCCTAGTCTCGGGTGGGTGTTGACGGCCCTTCCGGAGGGGTCTCAGTCCTTACGGCTCTTGGGACTTAAGGTCAGAGTCTCAACCTCCTTGTCTGGTAGAAGTCCCGAAGAATCTGACTGAGCTTCCTGGATCGGTTCTGCGTGCTGGTGAAGGGGTTCGGTCGAGAGGCCTGGGACGGAGGGACACACTCACCTGCAGGCGATGCAGGTAGGCAGGCGGCACGTACCCGGTCTCGCCACTGCGCGCCCGTGCTGCTAACCACCAGTGCGTGCTGCTGCGCTCCAGCACCAGGAAGGTCTCGCCTGCAGCGAACGCCATGGCGTTCGGCTCCGCGGAGCGGAACGCATACAGCGCGCGGTACATGAGGCCGGGCCGGGCCGGGCCGCGAAGCGCCGGGGCTGGGTACGCGACGAAGGTTGCGGTGCCGGGAAGCCAGGCCCTGAGTGCCGCGCCGCCCGGCGCTTGCCCCGCCCCGCCCCGTGACACGCCGCGCGTGCGCATGCGCGACCGCCGGAACCCCGCCCCAGGAGCGAGTCGGCTCCAGTATTGGAGCGCCGCGCCCCCTCGCGGCCGAGAGAGGTTTGGCGGGGCGGGGTGGGAGTCTCCAGTTCCTTCAGGCCTCAGACTCCAGTCAGCTGACTTAGGGTCCTAACTCCCTCTCCCTGGCTTTCCTCCTCCTTTCCCAGCTCAGGTGCAAGCGCTGCGTTCCTTCCCACCTCCTGATGAAGGATGCTTATAGCCAGTGCGTCCCTGGGGACGGGGATATGGTGTTTTGCTTTGAGGAATCCTGATCAGACATTTGGAAGTTCTTTCTGGGGAGGGGTCTCCCCAGCGCATCTAGGCCTCACAGTGCCTTAGTACAAAGTCCCTACTCTGTCGCTGAGGTGGTGGACAAGTGTGGAGGGCAAGGGACAAAACCAGGTTGTACTGTCCAGAATGCATCTTTGCTACCCACCACATATACACTCCCTTCATATATACTGGCTTCTTTCCTATCTTGAGTCTTGCATCTGTTCTATTTGAACACTCCCTTCTGGACCACGCCCCAACTTGTCAATGACTATCCTTTTGCCATTTTTGTTGTTACAAAAGGATTTAAGTCTATGACCTAAGGTCATATTTACTCATAACGAATCAAACTGCGTGTATACATGCATCTCCTGTTTTAAAAGGCTGTCTGTTACCAACCCTGTCCTGCCCCAACATCACAAATGGCACTGGGGAAAAAAAATGGTTAGGGCAGAAGGCTGATAGGGTAGGGACTGAACACATGAGGTTTAAAAAGCATGTTTTGAGTTCTGAATGGTGGCATGATCCCAGCATCCAGGAGGCAGAGCTGTAGAAAGCCAAGATCAAGACCAGCCTGGGCTTCATAGTAAGAATCCGTCTCAAAGAAAGAAAAAGCATCCCTGACCTTCAGTTTAATATTCAGCCTAGCCATCCACATCTTTGAAATCCTTGGCATCCCTCGGTCGTAGTGAAGAAGGCCTAAAGGATCCTTGCATACTCTCCACTAATCTAAGGAGCACAGGATATACACACCATCAGACAATGTTCCAAGGCAAGGTCTCACTGTGTAGTTTTGGCTGTTCTGGAACCATGTAGACCAGGCTGGCCTTAAATCCAATGATCCATCTGCCTTTGCCTCCCAAATGCTGGGACTTAGGGCAGGTGCCACCACACCTGGCTTTTTCCCCCTAAAGACAAGGTCACACTAGCAGCACCAACTGGCCTGAAACTAACAGCAATCCAACTCCCTCTGCCTGAGTACTTAGATGAGCCAGACTACACCTAGACTTCGCTAATCTATTTTTAGGCATGGTGGAGGTAGGCCCAGTGGGATGTGGGGAGCTGCCAGAAGGCTCAGCCAAGACAAGAACTTGATATCCAGACCCTGGCTTTATCAAATGTTTCTGCCAATTTTTGGCAGTGCACACACACACACACACACACACACACACACACACACACACACACTTACAGAAGCTTTCAGGCACAAAGTAGTGGTAGCTCTTTGGAGCTATGCTGACTGGTCTTTGTAAAGGATGAAGCTGGTGTGATTATGGGACTGCTGAGTAGGAGTGGTAGCAGGTGTTGAAGCCAAGACTGTCCATGGCTACCAACAGACCAGAGACTTGTGGCTACTTGAAACCCCACCATGGGGTCCAGGATATCTGAATTACTATGGCCAGCCAATTAATTTCTTGCTGCCAGTTACCAAGGAGAAATAAAAAGCTGGACCCAAACAAGGGTTGGAGCACCTGTTGTCCAGCTTCTCCTTATGCTGCACAGGGCCATGGGAAAGCCTATACCAATTGTACTTTTGTGTAAGGGTGGTAGAGACCAAGCCAGCACAAACCACAGTGACCTGACTAAGTAGTGCTAGACTGGGACACTTTAGACAAAGCCAAGTCTTTGTAATGAGTGGGTGCCAGGCCTAGGAGACCACAAGGCAAGGCTTCTGCAGGCTGGGAGGAGTCTGCATGCTTAGAAAGAACGACAGCAGCACTGTATACAATAAACAAAACATCTGTATTAGAACATTTACACTCAGGGAAGAAAGAGGTATCTGCATCATCAAATGTGGAATGTTGAAGAAACAGTTAAAATAAATAAAAGGCTCTGAGCACGTCTGGGGCCGGCTCAGGCTGGAGGCGGGGGGGGGGGGGGGGGAGGGGGTCACAGGGGCCACTGTCTATCAGCTCCAGGCTGCAGAGGCCAACACCTAGCCATACTGGCCTGCTTCCCGACAGCACAGCTGTAGGGGGACACAAAGAGTCTCTCAGGTCCTGGAATAGCCAGAAAGCTCACTCCCCACTCTCCTCACTTATCTCTGTGACAATGTCTATCAGGCTCTGCAGCCCAAAGATATAGCCAGCATCCTGGCCCTCATGCACCACACTGTCCTCGCCATACAGCCTGCAGGTGGTGTGTGCAAAGTCAATCATGCGCACGTCCACTGAGCTGGCACCGATGGGCTTGTAGGCATAGGCACCGGCAGACTCATCAGCCGACTCTTCGGAGAGGTCCTCCAAGTCCTCAGCATCTGAGTCCAGGGTCACTTCTGGCCACTCCTTGCCATCATAGATGACCAGTAGGGAACTTGAATAGAAGCGGTAGGATTCCTGTCGCTCCAACACGGCCTTGAGCTCAGTTAGCTTCTTGAGCACAGGGCCCAGGAGCTCACGGCGCAGGTACCGCCCATTGTGAAAGAACTGGAAAAGCGCCTCCTTGAAGCCCTGCACCGAAAGCTTCCGCCCATGGTACTTGTTCATGAACATGAGCTGCCCAGTGCCCGCCTGGTACACCTGTGAGAAAGACCAGCAAGTCAGGGTCAAAGGGCCATTTCAAAACCTACCCATTGGGTGAACACAGGCGATGCGACTGGCTGTTGAGTAGGTCCCATCACCTAGGTTCAGTCACTGTACTCAAGTCCCCAGTTCTGCAACTAGATCAACAGAAGTGGCTTAACTTTGTATCCTAGTATATGAACACATACTATAGACTCAGCCATCCAGACTGGCCTCAGGGGCTCAAGTAGGTATACATGCTTTCTTTTTTAACCAGAAAACAACAAATTCAGCGAAGGCCAAACCTAGAGTTTGCTTCTTTTTACTTTGTAATTTTTTTTTTTAAGCTGAGCCTGGGCATGGTGGCGCATGCCTTTAATCCCAGCATTTGGGAGGCAGAGGCAGGTCGATTTCGGAGTTCGAGGCCAGCCTGGTCTACAAAGTGAGTTCCAGGACAGCCAGGGCTACACAGAGAAACCTTGTCTCAAAAAACCAAAATAAATAAATAATGTAAAAAGCTGGAGATCAAACCCAGGGCATATGTATACAAGGCAAACGCTCCACCCTTGAGCTAATCTTCAGGCAGCTCAAGTGTTTTGTTTTGGATTCTGGGTACTGAACCTACAGCCTCATGCATTCTGGGTGCACTCTCTATTGAGCTGTATCCCTACTAAGTCTGTTTGCTGTATTAAATAAAGCATACTGAATAGATGAAGGGCAAGTGGGGGAGGCTGAGTGGGAGGAGTTCCAAGGGGGAAGTATTCCAAATGTGAACTTTCAAGAGCATTTCAGAATACTACGTCATAGTGGACACCTTCATAGTATCTGAGCACACTCACCTGCATGCCGCACACTCGAACACCGATGACCGCAGACGTGCTCTGCTGACATTTTCGGATCTGGTTAGCTGCTTTTTCCTCCGAAGCATCATCGCCATGCTGGCGTGTGCCCATCTTGAGGTCCAGGACACAAGGTACCTCATAGCGGGAAGTCAGGTTCTCCAGTAAGATGAATTCTGAGTGGTTAAGGGCAATAGCCAGAAGGAAGTATCGGCACATAGTGACTCAAGAAGCCTAGGCCTGCAGGACACTCACCCATTAGTTGTACTGTCTCCCTTGGAGGGAGTTCGGGGGAGGAGAGGTCTGAGGCACCCCTGCTGATTTGTCAGGAAACAAGGATAAACACAACAGCCAGTGTACAGCCTCAGCACAGGCTAGGCTAGCCCCCAGGGCAGGGATACACATGCTACCATACCCAATTATTATTACTATTATTATTTTATTTAAAGATTTTTATCCAGCATGGTAGTGTACATCTTTAATAGTCTTCAGGAGGCAGAAGCAAGAGGATCTGAGTTCAAGGCCAACCTGATGTACATAGTGAGCTCCAGGTCATCTAGGACTACATAAAGAGACCCAGTCTCAAAACAACAACAACAAAGGGAGAGAGGGAGGATGGATTTCTAAAGTCTGTGTGTCTCTGTGTATCTGTACTGGTTTGTGCATGTCAGTACTAAAAGAGAGCAATGACTCAGATTCTCTGAGCAGGAGTTACAGGTAAGGTTATGAGCCACCTAGTTATGGGATGCTGGGAACTGATCTAGTAATCTCCAATATCAGTGTGAACTCTTAAACACAGAGCTATCTTGCCAGCTCAAATTTTATATTTTTAATGCAAAATATATAATACTTCATCAAATGTATCAAAATATACAGGACTTTATGACCTAAGAATATGACGGTCAAGGCTGGAGAGTAGCTTGCTTGTACACAATCCTAATGACCTGTTTGGATCCTCAGAATCCATGTAAAATCTGGATATGGTTGCATGTCTGTAAACGCAGCATGTTTAAGATGACATGTGAGGTGATAGCAGAAAAATTTCCTGGAAATATGAGGGCTGGATAGGCTGGAGTAAGGACACAGAGAAGTGCCAAGCAGACACTGCCTCAAGTAAGCTGGAAGATGAAGGCTGATGTGAGGCTGCTCTCCAGTCTCTACAGGCTACCATAGCATCTGCTTACACAGAGATACACACACACACACACACACACACACACACACACACACACACACACCACACACACATATATCACATCTACAGGCTACCATGGCATCTGCTTACACAGAGATACACACACACACACACACACACACACACACACACACACCACACAACACATGAAAATATCTTTAAAAGAAAAGGTTTCATTACAAGTAACTTTTCAAGTTTTATTAGAACGTAGCTACACTAATTCATTTATATTAATATCTATGGATGTTGCTGTAGTGGCGAAGTTGTGACAAAAGACTGTATGACTTACAAAACATGAAATATTTACCGTTTAGTTCTTTACAGAAAAGGTTTACTGATTTCTGCCTTAAAAAGGTTTAAGTTAGCTTCTGGGACAGCAAATATACATGGTCTCCTAGACCATCTTTTTCAAAACAGAAATAAAGACAATTAAAGACTGTTGAACTTGGGACATTTAGGTTATCAGTAAAGATAACAGTTGTGGGGCTGGAGATATGGCTCAGTGAGAGAGCTTGTCTAGCAGGCCCAAGATCCTGGGTTTGATCCCTAATACCACAAACAAATATCAATACCTGTACTCGATAAAAATGTATCTAAAATGCCTAACTCATGTATTCGAAATAATGCTAAAAAATCTCACAGTGATGGACGCCTCTGGAGGATTAGGACCCACTTATTCATTATTCCAAACATCTAGTAATAAAAGAAAGGCAAACACTTAATCTCTCCAACTGTAACTCAAGGTTATTCCTCTCAGAATTCCAGCTAATGACTAACAAAATTAGAAAATCACCTGTTAAAAAAGTAGATCTAAAACAACAACTGAAAAACAAAGCTAACACCATGCTTCCTAACGGACAACTCAGAATTCCCAAGAATTCTCAAGGATTCTTGCTTGTAGCCCCTGAAGAACTGACCCTGAATCTGATCAAGCCTCTGGATCTAAATAACAACTTACTGTAAAGAGAGAAGATCATATGTTAAAGACAACCAACAAATGTACTCAGTAAAACCCAGATCATGGGAAACTCCAAGCTCTTTCTAATGTGCACATCCACACATTAGTACAGAAGAACTCTAGATGTCGGGCACCTTCTCTATTATTTCCCACCTAATATGGTGACATAGGTTTCTTCATTGAACCTGGAACTCGCTCGCTGACTAGAGCAGCTCTGCCCTCCATCGACAGGTGCAGGCCTGTGCTCATGCTCATTTTTCTGTGCTGGGGCTCCAAACCCAGGTCTCTGTGCTTACAGAGAAGCCTTATCTAACCACAGAGACATCTTCCTAGTCCTGGCCCTTCTTCAATCATCTGGCAAGAAATCTCTAAAAAGAAAAAAATGGAAATAGTATTTTAAAAGTCTCAAACACTTCACATCCAATGCTATATTAAGAACTCCATATGGATCTGCCCCTTAAACTAACCAACGATAAAAAGACATTGAGTGGGACAAGTAGAAAAAATATGAACATGAAATAGGCATTCATCCATTCATTCTCATGCTGTCTGTCTCTGTCTGTCTGTCTTTCCTCCCCTACCCCATTCCTTCTGAGACAATGTTTCTCTGTGTATCCCTGGCTGTCCTGGAACTTGCTCTACAGCCCTGGCTGTCCTCTGCCTCAATTCCCAGAATTAAAGGTGTGTACCACCACCACCCAGTGAAATAGGTATTTTATAGTAAAGAATTACTCTCTATGTTAACAAGTAAAATGGTATCAATATTTTAAAATATGTTTGTGGATATGCACATACTCACACATGTGTGGAGAGCACAGGCTGACACTGCTGGCTTCTCCCTCACTTCCCTCCTTATTTTTCTTTGTTTTGAGACAGGATCTTACACAGACCCTGGTACTTAATGATTTGGCTAGGGTGGCCACCTAGTGAGCCTCAGGGATCCTCCTGCGTCTGCCTCCCAACACTGTGATTACAGGTGTGGCCAGCTGTTTGTTACATGAATGCTGGGAATCAAACTGGTCCTCATACTAAAATATTTTTACCTTTTGGGGATACATGATAAGGTATAAACAGAGACAATGATACATCTCAGACTTGTTTCACAATCAAATTTAGGAAAATAATTTAAAACTGAACAAGAGTAGCTTTACTAAGTTAGCCCAATGGTAAGAGGGTTTGTTTAGATTGATGAATCCCCAATACCAAAAAAGAAAAAAAAGCTGTCCTCTGTCCCCAAGATCTAACATGATAACTATAGCCCTCACTCCTCATCACGGAAAACTTCTCTTCCCAAAAAATGACAACCAACCAAAATGCAAAGTTGTGGAGCCCAATCCCAATGAATACATTTACAAAACAAGTCCTACCCTTGAGTCTCAGGGAACGTTGAAGAGGGGCCAAGAAGGTTGTAAGAGTCAGAGGATCAGGAAGATCAATGTTGATACTGCCTCCCAGGAAATTCAGAAGCTACACTCACAAAGTCTCACTAACATGACTACCAAAACATGAGCTCAGCAAGGACAACAACAACAGACATGTTAAAGTGGACAAGGTAAAGTCCACAAGGCCTCAATGCTATACAAACAGCTACAGGCAAGGAGGAGTCAGAGAAATGGTCTCTCCCAGGAACAACACACCAATTGGTTATCGACTATCAAATGGTCAATGTGAAAATATACATGCAAGTTACATTATACAGACTGAGATGGTTATATATATTTAAGAATATATATATGATATATATTTATATATAGTAAGAAATGTATATTCACATACACATATGCATGTAACAACAATCAATGAAAAAGGAGGCCATGAATTTCAAGAGAACCAGAAGTATATGGGAGAGTTCAGAGGGAAGAGAAGGAAAGTGGAAATGATGTTAATTATATTCTCAAAAAATATAATTTGAAAAATGTCAGTGGTGGAACACTGGGGCATATGCAGACAGTCATGACTTGAGACTGAATGACAAGTAGCTAGAAATTCTATTTTTAACATTTTTCCTAATTAAAAATATTCTGGGGGGCTGGAAAGATGGCTCAGCAGTTAAGAGCACTGGCTACTCTTTCAGAGGTCCTGAGTTCAACTCCCAGCAACCACATGGTGGCTCACAACCATCTGTAATGGGATCTGATGTCCTCTTCTGGTGTGTCTGGAAACAGCGACGGTGTACCCGTATACTTAAATTAAATAAAATCTTAAAAAACAAAACAAAACAAACTCTGAGGAATTTCAAATTATACGATATAAAAAAGGGGGAGAGAGGGAGAGAGACAGGCAGGCAGACACCCTGGGGGAGAGGGGAGCAGTGCGGTGGTTCAGTAGGTGAGCCACATGAGGGAACAGACCCCTGCAAGCTGTTCTCCCACCTCCACACACACTGGTGAACTCCTGACCCCAGGCAAATCCTAGCCTGGGGGTAAAAAACAAACAAAAATTATGAGTCCAGTGAATGATAACTTATCAGAAAGGGGAAAAGGATCCTGGTGCTTTCTCTGTACAGCTTGTGAGGCAGACTGATTCCTCTCAACTGGGCAGACAAAAATCCATGATACACGCTACAGGAGTCTGCAAGCAGGGACCGGCAGCCTCTTGGCAACCTAGGTTAAACAAAGGCCATCCTGTATAAGATGGCTTCCTCCTGAGGTTCTCAGAGAACCTCCTCTTCTCACTTACCTGTACTCTGAAACTAGGCTATACTCCTAAGAGATGTGACAGCTGCCCAATTATCACACAGTTGTCCTGGGCACAACTCCAATAGAGGAAATTAACCATAGCTAATAAAAAAAAAAAAAAACCCAAGGCCCATTAGATGGCGCAGTTGGTAAAGGCACCTGCCACCAAGTCTGATAACCCAAGTTCAATCCTTGGAACCTTCTTGGTGGAAAGAGGTGCCCTCTGACCCTCTCATGTATGCTGTGGTACATACATTCGAGCACACATACCCACACCCAGAACGGAATACTTCAGGCAGGAGCAGTGGCAGGCACCTGTAAGTGTTAGAAGAGTGCTCTAGACCCGCTGGACTGTACACAGACCCTGCTATCACAGACCAACCAAGTACCCAACCTACTTCCCGGTCTCTGTCCAAGCTCCCCCTGCTGCTTCTGCCTTCCCCGGGGAGGAAGCCTTTACAAAGGATACTGTACTGGTTTCGATGCTTGGCATTCTCCTTCATTCTCTGTAACTGTTGTTGATGACATTTCATGCTCCAAGGGTTATAGTGTTTAAGCTGGGAACTTACATTTCCCTTTTTTTCTACACTGTAGTATAAGACTTCAGATTTCTTTAGCCACTCAAATTCTTCTTCTAACTTATGGCTATAAAGAAATAAGGATTTGATAAATCATAATATGTTATTAAAATTAAATATGAAAGAATTAAGCAAGTTTCAAGAGTGATGGAAATTTAATGTGCAATGTACTTATGTATGCTACCCAAACTCATGACATATTTCAAATGGGTGCATTTTATCATGCATCTTTAGAAAAGCTGATTAAAAACTTTAAAGGGGAGCAGTCTACCACCAGTTTCTCCAGCAAGATGCAACAATGACCTTTCCTCCCCAGCATATGAGGTAGGTAGCTTTCCTCCCCTGTCTCCAGGGGCTATGACTCCTGGGCTGGCCCACAAGGTCCCCTGACTCTAGGGACTGGGGAAAAGTGAAGTGAAATGATACTGGAATTAGTCAGCTACTTAACCAGATTACATAATTTACACTTTTGCTTTATAGTCTCAGAAGCTCTTCTATGGTCCTGCCCACATGGGACCTAACTTTCGCAAAGGCTAACTGATCATTCGGTCACCCACCATTAGCAAGCAACCTGAAGTAAAAAAAATGATTCCAGTCTGCTTGTGGCAGGGCAGGAAAGAATTGTCGATTGTGGAAGAAATGAGTCAACATCTTTTATAGCTGCCACTTCGGCTACTTATGCCTAATGGCATGATCTTATCTGGAGCCAATTAGAGACAGCAGACGTGTGGAACCAGCCACCCAGTCACCTACAGGGCTACCCTGAGCTCCTGGCTATAACCAAGCCCCCAAATGACCTCTCGGGCATCACCCACCTCTTCATCTTCTCCTCTTTCCGGTGCTGGCGTACCCAGTCCTTGGGATTCTTTTCTGTTTCTAGGGCATGATGCTTTTTGTTTGTCCATCTTAGCAGCTTACTTTTTGGTTCACAGTCCGAATTGTCTACTATATCCACAGTTCCATGGTCCCCTTTTAATGGATATGCTATTAAACACAAGTTCCTGTCTTCATCTTCTTCAAAGCGTACTGATACCACACCTGAAAGGGGGGTGAGGAGCAGAAACAACTCTTAACTCCACAGAAAAATGCATTCTAGATAACATGATTGTAACATTTGTTTTGTTTCTTACCCTGTTCCTTAGTCTCTATGTTGCCAGAGGCCCCAAACTCATCTGCACACCTAACAAATATCAAGACAGCTAGAAAAAAGTGACACCATACAAGACAAGCAATTAGGGAGCAAACATGGCCGAGAGACTTCCTCTCTAATGCACTCAACAAGGGAAAGCAAGGGCCAAAGAACTACAAGACACATTTTTCCATCATTGAAAATGTTTATTAATTTTATGTAACTCTTCTAATCCCAAGAAAGACACAAAAACATTGCTCTATATAGCTTATGAAAGTGTTTATGCCCTAAACAGAAACTCCGACGGCCTTGAGGCTTGCTTTAAAGCAGAGCCTGACTGCAGGGAACACGGGTGTGCCCTCAGGTGAAGGCACTGAGGTGAGGGAAGACTGGGCAAGCAAAGCAAAAGAAAGCAGCAAACAATCCACACAGCACAGACGCCCTGGCAAAGGCTTCCACAAGCCTGCATGGTGGGTGAGCCAAGCCTTTTGTCCTTCTCAGTTATGCATTTATTGGTTTTTGTAGTTTGTGTCACAAAAGAACAAAATGAACACCAGCAGATGAGGGGGCAGGAACACAAGCACATGGTAGCCTTGAAAGCAGCTCTCCCTTTTGAGTCTCTAGGACCTGCCATGTGTAACTGGACAGTCTTTGAGAAGGGGCTGTGAGGTGGGAGCACTTCAGCGGTGCCGACGAGCGCCTTACAGCCGACTGGCTCAACACCTTTCCTCCTAGGCCTCTCTGCCCCACGGTCACTCAATCTGCTCAGTCCTTGCTGCCCGCCCGCTTGCGTGCTGCAGGGGAATGCGTGCTCAGAGAGAGACGACACTTCTGAGGCGGGCCCCAGCTCTGGGCGCAGAGGAGCGGGAGGGGGGGTGTCAGGGGACCACACTTCCCTGTGGGCATAAGGAACGACCAAAGGGATAAAAACGGGGCAGGGGTGGCCAGCTAACAAGGGAACTTTGGCTTTGTCCTGGAAAAAATAACAGAAAAGGACCAAGTGAGGGTCTCCAACACCCCCAGTCCCACCACATGCATTTCCAAGTAGAGAGCCGTAACCCAGTCCACCCTGTCTTTAAAGAACAATTGTGTCCCAGGGGAATCTATGTTGTCCTAGTCTTCTTTATCCCTGGTAATGCACATTTCAAATTAATTTAACGAGTTCTCTTCTGATTTACAAAGACTCCTCCCCTCCCCAGGAAAAAGCGCACCATGCTGGTGGCTGGTTCCCTCAAAGCATATAATTATAAAAAGAGAAAAAGTCACTACATGTGAATCAAAGTGTTGCCTTCACATAGCAATTCTGGGGACATTCTGTAACAGCAAAGGGCTGGAGTTGACTGTACAATCCTCCCACTCCTGCATTCCATCTGACTCAACCCTGCTCCCAGCCTACCTAATCACCAGGGCTTCTGGTTTCCTGGAGGACAAAAAGCAGGCAGCAAGAATTCTGTGCATAATCCTCCTAAAGTCTTCCCGAACTGTCCCCACATGGGGACTATGGGTTACCTTGAGCAAGAGACACCTGAACATAAAAAAATAACTATACTTCTACCAAAAACAAACTCAAAGCAAATCCAGAAAACAAAACAATTGAGCAATCTTACCAGGGCTTGAAAATTGAGGGTGAGGTGCTGGGCTGAGGGCCAAGAGGAGGAGGAGGAGGAAAACAAAAGGGTAAATGGGAGGGGGGAGGGCTCCCAGGACGCTGCCAGGGCCTTCCACTGGCAAAATCCCTTACATCTCACCAGCCTGGAGACCCCTCTAGCAGCTGGGGGCTCACCTTTGTACTGGGGAGTGAATCTGCGCATCTCAGCTGGGAGGGTCTCGTAGAACTGATGCTCCCTCGGAACCAGGGGTTTGCACAGGGTTGTCTCATTGAATCGGAGAACGCATGAGTGCCCCCCAACCTGGTGGACAAATGGCTCCAGCAGGATGCCCTTGGTGCGGGGCTCCACGTCCATGGTCCTGAAGGCTGGGCTCATCCTCTGGACACGAGCAGCAGGGAGAAAGGGGAGGCAGCGGGGTCCAGAGGCCGGCTTGCCCTCCGTTCACTGTCTGTCCTTACAGCCACCTGTTTGATCTCAGCTCCTCGGTTTGTGCAGGCCAGGACACTCTGGCGGAAGCAAACACAATGATGACATGAGGTTTGGAAGTAGCCTGGGAACCTCCTTGCAGTCAGTCAGTCACTGGTCTTCTCGGCAGGAAGACAAACGCCTGAGCTTACATAGGGCTCCGCCCACACTGCCAACCCCTGCCCCGCCTTCTTCCAGGAGAGACAAACATAGGGAGAGGGAGGGTGGAGTACGGGTGGGGCAAATACTGATGGGCAAAGACTGGGCTCCAGGGGGCCCCTAAACTGCCAAACCTGGCCATCACAGCAAGCAAAACACAAAGCCACAATGGCGTAAAAGCACAATTTCCAACACAGTATTCAGATAAAACCTTACAATTTTATAATTAAGGTTGTCATGCTTAAAGATAAATGGTTCCTAAATTACTCTGCTAATTATATTTTTATAAAGTGGATTTTAAAACAGGGAAAACCAGTTGTTGTATTGTTTAATATGATTGACTCTCTCAGAGTGTCCACAAACACTGTCCCTTGCCCAAAGCCAAAGCCAAGCCCCATTAACCTTATTAGCAATGAAGCACTGAACCCGCTTTAATGATTAACGTCTGTATCTAAAAACAACTGATTGAAGCTGGCTAACTCCATTTAAAAAGATACACAGTGTTCTAGGTCACCAACTATTTTTATCAGTTCTATCCTGATCACCAAATGCCTTTAAACCAAAGTTGTGAGGCAAAGTTGAGGCAATCTGACTATAAGAATGCATACATTCTCTGACACAGTTTGAGCTTACTAAAGCAACAAAGTCTAACCTATTCCAGTGCTCTCTTTCGCATGAGGCAAGCTGTCATACAGGCTCAAAGAAAGAAAAAAAAAAGCAAACATTCTAGTATTCCAACCACCTCTCTTTAAAAGATGGGGCCCTGTTATTATGCCTCAGGACTTAACCTCTTTCTCTGTTTCTACAGACTTCCTGAGAAAGCAATACAAAAGGAAAGCTACTGACTCGTGAGCAGCTGTCAGAATCACATAGGTCAGGGACCATACTTATTAAACAGTCAGAGTCCGGCATGCTCCCCAACGCACAGGCCAGGGAAACATAATCCAAAGTCTTTGTCAAGATATAAATCTGCTTTCGCTCCAAGAGTAATGCCAGGTACCAGGCCCCACAGTTGGGAGGTTGGGGCAAGAGGACTGCCACAAATTCAAGGCCAGTTTGAACAAGAGTTTTCCAAGTCTCTTGAAACCATTTCCCCCCTAGAAAGAGATAGCTCAATACTGTCCGTATAAGTCCAACATACAAGCCATGAAAGATGGGAAGGAGAGAACGGATTCCATAGAATATTCTCTGACCTCCACATCTGTGCCCATACAAATACACATCACAAATACATTAATAATAGTTTTTAAATACGCCCCGAAAAGGCAATAACTTAAACAAGCTGAGGACTTGAATAAAATCCCCAGAACCCACAAGCTACACAAACACCGGCCTTGGTAAATCCTGCTGGCAACCCAGTGCTGGGGAGGCTGAGATGGGAAGAACCTTGGCCTCACGGGCCAGACAACTTAACCTCGTTAGGGTGCTCAAGCACAGAGGCCCTACCTTGAAAAACCAAGGTGAACAATTCCTAGGAAAACACCAAGAACTGACCTATGGATTCTATACTTATGTGCACCTGCACACACATATGCATCCATATAAGCATGCATGCATACATGTGTGGCACAAGTGTACTACATCACACATGCACACACTGCATACTACTCAAATGTATTCAACTACAAAGAGTATCTTTCCATCTACCCCTCCAGTGAAAATTTCCCAATGGTCCCATGGCATCTCTGTACAGTGTGCTGTACTGTACATGGTAAGGTCAGAGGCTGAAAGGCCCACAAGACTCTCTACCTCCTCTCCTAGACATAAATGGCAGCTCTGCCACATCCACACCCTCCCCACCCAACTCTTTTTCCCCCTTGCCTGAGCCAATCTGATGGCAGAGAAAACTTCCAAATGTGAAATGAAATTTAAAAACTGGTTAGCCTGTGGTGAAGTGGAGCCAGACTCTGTCACTTAATTGATTGGGGAGCAACTCCAGTCCTATTTCCCCTTTTCCTTTGGAGATCATTTTCTGGTCTATAAAACAGACTTCAAGTAGAAGTCTGGTTGTAACCACCAAAAGCAGTAACTGGTATTTTATTTCTTTTTTGAGTAAACATTCCACGTAAGGTAAGTTCTGTTCTGCAATTCTTTGGCTTCAATCACGTTTAACTTTGAAACATGAATTTAAGAATAACTTCATTGTGCAGCAGGTCTCACAGTTGGAAGCAGTAAGGAGGGCACCTCTGGTCTAAGTACGCTGGACTTTCCCAAACATTACAAGGCCCGTCAATTTTCTCCCTTGAGACTGCAGAAGAAAGAAAAAGCCCAAAGGGGCCTGCTCTCTGCTTCACTTGTTTCTCCCTGTTCCACAAGCAGTTGAGTAGAAGGTTACTAATTGTTTTCTAATAAAGCAGAATCGTGCTATATAACCTAAAACTTTCAGCCATCTTCCTGCCCCAGAATCTGAAATGCTGTGTGGTTACAGTCATGTGCCACTGTGCCTAGCCTGCCAGTGATTTACAAACATCCAAAGACTAAGACTCAGTTTTTCAGGAGCCCTGGATTAGCAATGGTTACTGTAAAGCTCTTGCAATCTAGAGAGACCAAGAAGACCTACAAAATCCTGGCTTCTAATTTAGCAGCTGTTTTAGCTTTCCATAGTGGCTCACCGTTCACAAAAATGCAAGTAAACACAGAAAACGATGGATCCTAGAACAGAACAGTATGCCCACAGTCTACCCCAACTCGATTAACCATCAGTCTAAGCATCTCCGCAAACAGTGCCTTAACCTTTTTGATTTTATTTTACTTTTTTAGTATTGCAAGTTAAACACCTGAGATTGAAGCCCCTGGGCTCTTAGCTCACTCCTTCAGAATTTACTTAATGAGACAACAAATGGGATCCACAGGAGCCACTTACTGCCTCAAAAAAAAGCCCCAGGGTCAGGTCGTCCTGGGGGACTGTGTGAGGTAACATAGTCTCATGGTACAAAACAAGCCTTTCCATTCAAATCTCTACAAGGGGGGTGGGGTGCACTAAACAGCTGATCGGCACACCTGACACACAATCCACAGCTGCACAAGCAGGGACATTCACCGACACTCTCCTACACTGCTGCTAGGAGTACAAAGCCACAGAAACCACAGTGACAGAAAACAAGTAAACACTTACTGACAAGCCAAAGCAGAGGACACAGTTGACTGAGGCCCCATAAACTTTCATGGGTTGGAGGGTGGCCTGAGAGTATGTGCCTGGAATAATCTGCCAGGAATTCATCAAATCATGGACTTAAAATTGCCTCTCTCTGTGCATCTTCAGTCACACATGCCTAGGTCAGCCTGGTTAATATTCTGGTCAGAATTATATCATCTTCCTAGTTTTTATATACATACATACATACATACATACATACAATATGTATGTGTGTATTTTTGTTTGAGATAGCTTATCTACATAGCCCAGCCTGGTTTTGAACTCATAACCTTCTAGCCTTGGACTTCCAAGTACTACGATTACAGGCACATAGATAATGCCTGGTTCAATCTCTTCTTCCTCAATTCTTACCTCCCTTCTTTATCTTTTTCAGACAGGATTTTGCCTTGTAGTTCAGGCTGGACATATCTCTGAGCCTCAACTTTTTTCCCTGAAAAATTTTTAATTACATTAATTCATCTATTCATTCACTATGTGCTTCTGGGTGTAGTACAGGATGTGTATGGAGGTCAGGACATGTTTGAGACAGTTTCCTCCTACTACAGGGTGGTGAGCTCTGGAGACTGAACTCAGGTGGTCAAGACTGGCATTATGCCTTTACCACTGAGCCATGTCACCTACCCTCCTTTCTCTTTTTCAGACTGTGAGTTTGTGATGTTGCCCAGGATAGCTCTGAACTCAAAATCCTCCAGACTAGCTAGCCAGAATCTATGCCACTACACCCAGCTCTCAAGTCATTATGCAAGGGCCACACACTTGGCTTTTCCCAGGCTATTTTCAGTGAGAGAGGGGTTGGGGTAGAAGTGTCCTACTGTGTTGCCTGTGCTGTGTTGTAGGCTCCAGTGAGCCTCCTAGAGCCTCCTGAACAGCTGAGTACAGATGTCACCTGAAATCTTCCTGAGCCATATTAACCCCGTACTGTCCCAGCCTCACTCACCTATGACACTTGTTTTTGGTCTCTCCCTTGCCTGTCTGTCACCACATAATATAGTGTTTATACTGTCTGTCTCCTTTTCTCACCTCTGCTTGAAAACAAGTTCTGTGGACTAAGGTTTTTTGTTGTTGTTGTTTTGTTTTTTGTTTTGTTTTGGGGACAGGGTCTCCTTATGTAGCCCTGGCTGTCCTAGAACTTGATATACAGAACAAGCCGGCCTCAAGTCAGAGATCTGTTTGCCTCTGCTTCAAATGCTGGGATTAAATGTGTGCACCACCATGCCAGCCCAGAATGTTTTTAAAAGTTTTTTATTTTATATGTATGAAGTGTGTCTGCGTGTGTGTACCACGTGCTAGCTCAGAAGCTACAAGAGAGAGTTGGATTTTCTGGGACTGGAGTTAGAGAGTTATTGAGCCATCATATGGGTATTGGGAATTGAACCTTGGTACTGTGGGAAAGCAGCTAGTGTTCTTAACTGCCGAGCCATCTCTCCTGCCCAATATAAGACATTTTGGCTGTTTGGTTTACTCTTGAATCTCCTGAATACAAAACAAACAACAAACCCCACTAGCATAGAACAGGTATTCCATAATCCCCACTACATCTTGTGCACCTATCTATTATCACAGATCCTGAGGATGCAAAGGGAAAGCCACCCCGACGACACGGTGAGCACAGTTGTTAAGGCCTGCGACACACTTTACATCCCAAGCACAGACCAGTGCCTATTTTGCACTTATTACTGCCACTTTATCGAGTCTGCCTTAGCAAGTATAAATGTAGATGCTTGCACCTCAATACTCACCTAGGACCTGCTGGTATGGAAACTTTCCATGGAAACAAAACCCAAGTTCCTGGTGTTTTGTTTTTAAGACAGGATCTCATTTGTAATTCTGGCTGGCCTCAAACTCACAGGTATCTATCTGCCTTCCTCTGTCCAACTCTTACCCCAAGTGCCTGGATTAAAATCATGCACCACTCTATCTTGTGATTTTGGTTTTTGAGATTTCACTTAGTTTAGTTTTGTTTTTTGTTTTTTGAGACAGAGTTTCTCTGTATAGCTCTGGCTGTCTGAGAATTCACTCTGTAGACCAGGCTGGCCTCGAACTCTGAGATCGGTCTACTTCTGCTTCTCCAGTGCTGGGATCAAAGGTGTGTACCATCACTGCCTGGCAACTTCTTTATTTTTTGAGACAGTCTTACTGTATAGCCTGGATGATCTTAAACTTGCAGTGATCCTCCTACAGTTACAGGTGTATCCTACCACACCTAGCCAAAACCCAAACTCTTAATGTTACAACAAATTTTTTAGGAAATCCTTTTGTGTGGAAAAGCAAGCAAGGCAATAGTTCAACAGAATCACCTCTTACGTAACTGTAAAATTTCTATTCAATTCCAGCTTATCACAGTGAACCGGCATTCACAGATTATATGTTTATTAAATCACAAAGATTCAAGATCAGGGTGTTCTAATGTCACTGAAAGAAAATCCTATTTTGTAGGTAAAGTAAAACAACACCAAGTTGTTCTCAGTATATTCAGCAAGCCTCTCCAGCAGTAAGTGTGCCAGGCAACCGAGGTGTCTCAGAAAGCTGGTGTGGGAGGAAACCTATCAGTTCATTTCCTGAGTTTCCATAGAAGCAACAAATGGAATACAATCCATGAGAAAAATGAATCTAAAGAAGGAATTTTAACAACCAGGCATAGCAGCACACACCTGTGATCCCAGCATTTGGGAGGCAGAAACATGAGGACTCACACACGTTCAAGACCAAGCAGAGCTACAAAATGAGACATGATCTCAAAACAAAACACACACACACACAAAGCTATGTAATCTCTATTGTTGGAACTATAAAGACTTACAAAAGAACTAGCTAGCAGGGTTAGTGGCACTCTCCAATACTGACTCTCAGAAGGTGAGGGTAGGAAGATCTGAAGTCAGTGGCCAGACTTGGGAGTGAGTGACCAGTCTAGGCTACATACCAAGACCCAATCTCAAAAATCAAGAATAAAAAGGAGAAAGGAGGAGGCAGAAGAGCAGAGGAAAAAGAAAGAGAGGGGGAGAAAGGCAGAATAGGTAGGTATCGTACCAGCTTATGTCACAATAAACTGTCCATTTAAAATGTTGAAATGGGGCTGGCAAGATGATTAAATGTGGGGCTGGAGAGATGGCTCAGTAGTTAAGAGCAGTGCTACTCTTCCAGAAGACCTGGGTTCAATTCCCAGCACCCACACGTCAGCTTATAACTGTCTGTAACCCCCGTCTCAGGGGATGGACACCCTCTTCTGGTTTCTACAGGCACAGGACATGTAAGTGGTGCACACACATATAAGTTGGCACAACACCCATGCATATAAATATTCTTTTAAAAAATATTTAAAAACATGGTTCAGTGGGTAAAGGTGTTTGCACAGCTGAGTCTGACCACCTAGGCCCAATTCCTAGAACCTAGCATAAAGAACTGACCCCCATAGGTTATCTTCTGAGTATTTGAAATTCCTTTAAATACTAATTCTGAGCATACATTACCTTTAACACCAGGAGAGAAAACAGAATGGTGGAGTATTCCCAAAACTGATATAAAAACTGAAGACAGCTTCCCAGCTCTTCAAGATTTTTAAACTACCCAAAAAGCAACACTGATATAGTGCATACTTTAGGCTTACTAACTTTACTCCATATTGGAGTCTGTGAGAAATGGTTCACCGTCTCACAAGTGAAGGTGTATGTAAGGGACAGGACAGTCAGAGGAGAAAACAACCAACTTCTCAGCTTTCAATAACAATGTGGCGTGGTTTTAACAGAAATAAGAGGTGTTGGGGGTTTTGTTTTCTTTGAAACATGATCTCATGTGGCCTAGGCTGGCCTTGAACCTGCTATGTACCTGAGAGTCACTTTGAACTTCTGATCCTCCTAAGTGCTGGAAGTACAGGTGAGCACTGCACACAGCTTGTGTATGGTGGGTTGAGTCCAGGGCCTTACACAGCGCTAGGAGAACTACACTCCCAGCCATGCTTTGTTTTGAAACAAGAGTCTACTATGTCACTCAGGTTGGCTTTAAATCACCATCCTCCTGCTCTGACCTCCCGAGTGCTGAGATTATAGGCCTGAACCACCATGAGCTCCTGTTTATTAAACACTTACATGGCTCCTCCATTCTTACAACTCTCTGGGAGAGGCACTGATTACTGTCCTTACAGGTGAGGACAAGAGGTACTTATTACCCAGGTCTCCTCACAGAAAAACAACAGGTGCCTTAAATCAAAGACTCCCTGCTAAGAGCAGCAGAATCATGCTAACCTTAAGGAGTCAGGGCTTCTTTGCTGGCTCTGAGGGTCTCCCCATCCATAGCAGTCAAGAATCCCCAGCAGCAGCAGGCACAGAGACAAGGCACAAGAGCCCTGTACAAACTTGATCTCTGAGTTCTAAAACTGGGAATTCATTTTCTACAAGTTTATTTCTTATTTAAAAAAAACCAAACGAACAAACAGTGTGTGTGTGTGTGTGTGTGTGTGTGTATGCACATGTATGTGCACATACGTGCAAAAGTGGATGTACCAATGCATAGAAGCTAAGAGGACCATGGATGACATCCTAAGAAATGCTGATAGCTTCAGACAAGATTTTATGCTCCCTGTCTTCAGCACTTCACCTAACCCCAAATCTGAAACAAAGGGTACCAAAATGATGTGGACTTCATGGACAGTAAACCCCAACACTGTTCCAGCCAGCACCTGCAGTGAACTGGAACAAGGGTGAGCCCTATGCAGCACCAGATCCTGTGCTTTCTCAAACAACTCTAGTAACTTCTGGGTCTTCTCGAGCCCTCCTTCAGGCAAATATTGTACCTCTAGTCTTTACAAAATATTACACATTCACTGTCTAGTTTTTATTATCCATTCTGCCTGTGGACAGTCAGTTTTCTTCGAGGAACAAACCAGAAAAAGGAAAAAAGAAAAAGAAAGAAAGCAAGCCAGCCAGCCTTGTGAGAAAACTAAGACTACACCATTCATAGCACTATGTCCTAAACAGAACCACCTGCCAACCATCCTTCACAAATCATGAGACTTCTAAACCATCTTCAAAGTCTACTTCAAGGAAAGCAAATCCAGCTATACTCTAGTCTTGTGAGGGAAGCAGTAGGCTCTGGTCAAGGAAAACCAAACTGAGGAATGAGGACTGAATACCAACAGAGCAGTTCCACTTTGACGGCATCACTCTTGCTTGGTGTGCCCATGTGCTTATACATGCACCCATTCATTCATTCACATTTTCTCTCATCACAAGGAGATTATGTAACTTCCAAAGTAAAAACACTCTTTGAGAAAACAAATACCATTCTTGTTCTTTCCTTTTCTAGACCTTTCTTGAACAGGTAACCATATCCATCAATTTAGGCCACAGAGCCTAGGAACAGCTACCCGGCACCCTAACAAGGTCTATACTCCCAAATGTCCCAGGACCTTTTTACCTTGGCTTAGAGTTCTCAATGCAGATGGGTATCCCAACTAAGCAATGATGTCATCACACATGAGGCCCTACACAAATCTTATAAAGACCAGAAGAAGGACGGACATCCCCACATTCAAATATGCAAACAGCCAGGCATAGTGGCACATGAGTTTAGTGGCACAGGAGTTTCCAACTCCTCAGTACTCTGGAGGCAGAGGCAGGCAGGTAGGTATCTGTGAGTTTTGAGTAAAGATGGTTCAATACTGGGGCAGGTAAGTGGTAGGCAGTGCAGTGGTTCACACCTGTAGTCTCAACACTCAAAAGGCCGACATGTTCTCTTAGGTGAGACTCCATCTCAAGAGATAAAGTGCTGGTGTGCTGGTGCACGGCAGGCAGGCCTCTCTAAGCTAACCCTGCCTGATCTACATTGCAAGGTTAGCCAGGGTGACATGCTTATTAGACCCTGTCTCAAAAAACAAAACAGAAGTTCTTTGTACAGCTATATTAAAAACTTTTATTGTCTCTAGCAACCTATTTCAAAAAATAGTATAAAAAAATTAAACATTAAAATTTGAGTAGGGAGAACAGTTAGAGAAAACATTATTATCCAATGTTCATTTTATACTTCAGAACAAAAACAGTCTGTTACTCTCCTAAAATAAGCAGTGAAGGGTGATGCAATATTTTTGCATTCCCCAGTGGAGCGGAGACAAGTGCTTACAGCCCATGGGACACACATTGTGCACAAGAGTTTGGAAAGGATGTTGGTCCTAAAGCAGCCCCAGCTAGAAGAGAAACACAAAGCTCAAGACAAAGACTGGTAGGGTACTGTAGATTGCATAGCTAGCTTTTTCTTTTTCCTCTTGAGACATGGTCTTGCTACAGAGCACAGGCTATCCTGACTTTGGTGATCCTCCTGCCTAAGTTTTGAATGTTGGGATTTACTCACAACCCCACACTTCTTGTCTTCAGAGCTATATACTAAAATGTGTAAACAAAGTTACATTTCTGGGGCTAAGGGTCCATCACTCAAGTATGGTTTCAAAAGCCCTGGGTCTGAGACTCAAAGCGAAACAACAGAAACATTTCTGGGATATGCACCCTTGACAATTCAGCTTTCTTCTACTTTTCCTTCTCTGAAGAATGAGGCAAAGGACTGGAGAGATGGCTCAGTGGTTAAGCACACCGACTGCTCTTCTAGAGGTCCTGAGTTCAATTCCAGCAACCACATGGTGGCTCACAACAGTATACAACTGTAGTCCCATGGGATCTCATGCCCTCTGGTGTACATATATAAGGACAAAATACCAAAAAAAAAAAAAGCCAGGTGTGGCTCAGGACTATAACTTGAGAGGTAGAAGTAGGCAGATATCTTGAGTTTGAGGCCAGCTGGACTACCAAACAAGTTCCAGGACAGCCAGGGTGACACAGAAAAACTCTGTCTTAAAAAAATAAGATAAAAATAAAAACATGCTTTAAAATGTAATCATACTAAAGTCATTTTCTATCGTAAAAAATGTGGTCTATTTGTAAGACAGTCATTCCATGATATGAAATAATTTCCCTTGCCAGCAGTAAGGGCAAATACCTCTAATCCTGGCACAAAGAGGCAGGGGCAGGCAAATCTATGAGCTCAAGGCCAGCCTGATCTATACATAATGAGTTCCAGGCCAACCAGAGACCCTGTCTCAAACAAGCAAGCAAGCAAACAAACCAACCTCTTCTCTTAACAGGGAAAACCAGGCCCCAGTGCATTCTCTTTATGAGCCAACAATGGAAATTTTTCACCTCAACAAGCTGGCCTCAGGAAGGCTCAAACTCATCCTTGTTGCCTAGATACCAGTGACATCTCTGGGGCTTACAAAAAGGCCCTGCCATCCTCTGCAAGGGCCCTGCCATTCATCAGTCAGCAATGACTCCTGGCACATTCTAATGTTCAGATACTTGGTTGTAAAGACCAAAATCTGTCTCCTAGGAAACTCTAAAGCGTCAAAGAAATACGATAAACTGGTTTCAACAACAGTAACAGGTCTAGTCCTGCTACTGACACACTTGAATTCTACTCTTAAAAGAAAACTAGAATACAGGTAAACCAGTCTGAGTTACACTCAATAGTTTAACCAACTTGATCTCCAAAAAGATTTAGTAGGCAGTCAGATGGCCTGTTCACACCAAACATAAGTACTCATTTTGTATTTCTATCTGTGGATAGCTGCTAAAATTAAAACAAAACCCTACAATTACACTCTCCACGGCAACAACTTGGTAAATAAGCATCTCCCATCTCTTAAAATGTTATCCCAGGGAAAGTGCAAATACAGCAAACATTTTAAATACTGAAAATCAACAACAATGCTGTCAACAAGGAAGGTCCTTTAAATTTTTCAAAATGTTTGTCTGCATCATATTTGCTGTTTCAAAACTGCCAGGGCTTCTTTCTTTTGGATCTTTTTATTTTCATAAATATTTATTAGTTGACAATTCCAAACATGTATACAATGTATTTTGACCATATCCATCCCCCTGGTCCCTTCTTATCCCCCTCCCACTGCCTCTGGATCCCTTCAGTACTTTTTCTTACAAATATTCGAAATTATTTTGTTCTTGCTCTATGTACATTTCTGCTAACAAAATGTTTATTTACATGCGATGACTAGCTCTATTTCCTTTCGCGTGTAAGAAGAGCCCTAGATTTCACCAGTTCCTACATTTTTCCCCATTTTCCCGCTAGTACAGCTTTCTTGATATTTGATAGAAATTAAAATCCTAAAAACGAATCAAGTCATTAGGAAGGATGCAGAAGATAGATGCAGTCTTGTTATCAAATATGAATAAAATCCCACTCGTGGTAGGAGCATCAGCATAAGAAGAAGAAAAAAGAAGACACCTTCTGATCCATTTTAAGATCTTAAAGGAGAAGAAGGGGAAAAAAAAAAAACCAATAAGGTTGGATGCGCAGATCACCCTCTCCCCCGCCTTTCCGGGATCAAAGAGGAGCTGACTGGCACAACTGACGTTCAACACCCAAAATGGCTGCACATCTGCAGGCCCAGGTAACAACAGTACCTGAGGATCCGGGCTGACCCTTCCATCCAAAGATAAAGACCCCATCCTCAAAGACCAGGGAGATCGTGGCCGGGGGACCTCTGTGAGACCAGAGATCCTGTCCTCCACCGGAAGACCCAGGGAGACCGCTTCAAAACCGGAGAAAGACACTGTCGTCGTCCCCCGCCCCCTCCCCTCCCCCGGTTCCGGGAGACCCTCCAATGCCGGGGGGAAGATTCTGCCCCGTCTCGGTGGGCAACGCTACTCTCCCCAGTAACTGCAAGGTACAATGGCCCCCCGTAAATAGGGAAGGGATGACTACACAAAAAAAGGGGGAGACCGCTTCTCAATGACAGCCATAGGACCCCCTTCACAAACCCAAGCCTCCCAGGGATCCCGGAGCCCGGCCGCTACCAGCACCGAAAACCTCTTCCCCTGAGCCCCGGGGTGACAGGGCCACGGGCCGGGCGGGGCGGGCGTTACCTGCGGCCACAGCCCAGTCCCGCGACGCTTCCGTCCTATTGTTTCTCTTCCACCAAAATGGCTGCGGCCGCGCTCAGCCCCGCCCCCCAACCTCGCTCCCAGGGCCCCTCGCTATTGGCTCGCACCCGAAGCCGCGCAAGCGGACTGGGCGGCCTGGAAGACTGTTGCTAGGGCGCCGGGATTCGCTTGGGGCGGCTTCCTGAATGGGCAAGGGGCGGGAAGAGGCGGGGCGTTGTCCTGAGTGAGGAGGGTGGCCAGTCTGTTCTGGAGTTGAAGTAACTGATGGGCTGTGTGCCAAATGGATCGATTGCAGGATGCCTAGGGTAAGGGTGGATGGACAGACAGTCCTGGTTTGCCCCGCACTGGGGAGTTTCCTAGGATACAGGAATGTCAAGGCCAGTATTCATTCTGTGATAAACTGCAAAGCTGGTCAACCTAGCAGATGGATGGACAGAACTACATGTCGCTAAGATGGATAAAGGGATAGCAGCAGGGAACAGAGAGAATGACTACAGACGATAGACAAATACATGGCTCTATAGGAGGCCAGTAAGACGGCTCAACAGGTCAAGCCGTTGCTCTGTTTCTCTCTGGCTCTTTGTCTCTGTCTCTCTCTCACTCACAAACACACACTCACACCACACACACTATAATAATTTTTAAAAAATGTTTAGACAGGTGAACAGATGAGTGGACAGACAGACAAGATAAAAGCCAATAGAAGTCTGATCAGAGGGATGTATAGGGTCCTCGGTAAATTGATAGGTCTGGAGCATAGAGCTCATCCAAGACTCCTTTGTCTGGAGCCTGTGTCATTCAGAAGGTCTCCTGCATGAGTGAACGAGTGTCAGCGCAGCCAGGAAAGGCAAGGAGCACGATGGGAACCATGGGCATGGGATGACCTCCTTCTTGGCTATTGGCCTTTCTGTAAAGGATGCCAGAGTTGTAACCCTGCATCCTGGGCATTAGCAAAGATGTAGCTCATAGGTTTTTAAAACTGAAGTATTTATTAAGCACCTACACTCTGCAGTGAGTGCAGTAAACAGATTTTTTTAATCCCTGCTTTCTAAAGGTGGACAAGAGAAACTCCTATTACCAACAGGTTCCTCTTGGAATCGCCTTCCCTTGAGGCCTTCATGGCTCTGTGTTCAGTTCTGTCTAGTTTTTCTTTTTCACATTTTTTCCTCTCTGTCTATACCCACTTACCCCGGGTCGTGGTTTTGTTTTTAAAATATTAACTAATTGAGTCCAGATCCCTCTCTGTAGCCCAGGCTGGCCTCAAAATTAAGGCAATTCTTCAGCATCAACCTTCCTCTTACTGGGATTACAGGCATGAACCGAGAGGCCCAGGTTTCAGGTTTAAATGCCAACTTCATGTTAATCGACCCCAAAAGTGTTTGCCCAGTTCAGGCTCTTCCTGGTTCAGTGTTCAGCTGTTGATAGACAGCCTGCCCTCTGGCTGTGTGTGTTCCTTGACTGTTTCCGTATGGCTGTTGTCGTATTGTTTGTTTTGCATTCATCTGTTGTGCCAGGAGCTTGTGCTGTCTCAGGAACACACCACTTTTTGACATGACCGTGATTTGAGTACCTAAACCCCTACAAGTCTCTCTCCAGATCAGTGTCACAGTTCCCGCCCAGCCCCCTGTTGACCTTGCTGCCTTCAGCCCACTCTCCATCTATCAGCCTGTGGATTAATAACCACTCCCCAGAGAGGCTCCAGAGGCAGCTAGACTCTCAGGCTTGCCCACTCCCGCCTATCTATGCCTCCTCTGCTGGCCTCCAGCTCAGTCTCAAAGTGCACTGCACACACGGTGCCCAGTCAGGGCTGGCCTCAGTGGTTCTCTATGCCTGAAAGATCAGCCTTCCACAGGCTGTACCTCAGAGCTCTCACACCCTCACATTTTAGACTCTAACTTCTCGCTCTGTCCTCAGCACTGGAGACTACCTTTATTTTCTACCCTGTTCTACTTCCTTCCTCCCCCAGCAATTATGATCATATGGAATATTTTTTACTTTTTTTTTTTTAACACAAGATCTCATTCACTGTAGGCTGATTTCCTTGCCTCCAACTCTCAAGAGCTGGTATTACAGGTGTGCATTCCCTGGCTTTTTTTGGTCTGTTTCTTCAGTATTGGGGATTGAATCCAGGGCTTCATATATACTAGGTAGACACTCCGTCACTATAGTCACTATATTCACAGCCCTTTATACTTTTTAAGGTAGGTGTTTATTATCCTTCCAGCTAAACTCCAGAAATATTTGCAGATTTGTTTGCCTTAAAGAAGATGCATAATGCTCAGTGGTAAATATAATAATAATAAAGATAGTAAAACATTGGGGCAATGAGAGAATGTGGCTGCCATTCCAGGGTTGATGGCCTGCTGTGCTATTCTAAATTCCAGACTGCTTTTACTTCAGACTAGGCTGGTCTCAGAGCAATTCTCCTTCTCCCTCTGAGAAGGATCACCAGAAATGCAAGTTCATCCTCAAAGCCCTAGCTGCAGTCTCTCTTAGGACAACCCTGTGCAACTGTACAGAGTGATGATCTCTACTGAACAGACTCAAGCCCTCGGGAGTTTGGCTCCCACGCCTGCCTTGCACAGGCAGCTCTTCTCCAGGAGAGACAACCCACATGGTATAGGGTGTTCCTCAGCAGAACGATGAGTGTGGAGAGCCTCTGGGGCCAAATGGGGGGCACTTGACATTGGGCCAGGACAAGGAAGTAGGCTTCAGGCACGAATCTGATTTTGGACTAGAACAAAGATTTAATTTTAACTCATTTAAAAAAAAAAAAAAAAGAGTAGTCTCAATTGGCCTTTGGAGCCTTGCACTTGTATCAAGGAGTCTAGCACAGCTGGAGAAGCCCAGCCAAGAGCTGATTGTCTGCACAAGCCGCTCTTAAAGGGCCATCAGCTTCTCTGTTTCTATAGTAAGGGAGCTGATGGCTGTTTGTCCTAGAAAAATCTCTGTGACTGTGATTATTGGGTTCAGCAGGTGACAAGGTGCTCCTCTCCTGAAATTACAGCCAGAAAAAGTAAGAAAATTTTGTCTTGTCTAAATAAGTAAATGTGTAGCTACTTTGTTTTTGTTTCTGCCTGGTTTTAAATACTTATAAATATGTTCTGCATGTCTTGGTTATAGATTATTGGCTTATAAGTTATTGGGTGTGATTAAAAATCTGTAACATTGGTAACAGAAAGCTGGCTTAAAACTAGTAACTCAGAGTTGGAGTCATTCAGACAACAACACGTGGCATGAGCCAACCCAGGGAAACAGGTCTCTAAAGTTTGCATTTAGTGAGCTTGCTGAAAAATCAAGCTTTTAATTTGTATACTAATAGCCAGCACATAGCTCATGGTTTACAATTGCTTGAAACTGTTCCTTTTTTAGATACTGCTAATTCTCAAATTTTGCAATTATTTATTGCAAACACAGCTTAATTTAAGAGAACGGACTGTTCCTTAACTTTATAGGACATTTAAGAGCTCATACTGGATTGCCTGGACCCCTTAGGGCCATGCCACAGCATATTTGAATACTAGGCAGATGCTGAAGGAGCGCACTAGCTTCCAGAGTGTTTGGTAAGACATCCTGATGCTGGGACAAAGAGTGATGCTGACCTCTGAGCCTGCTGAGTGCCCTGACAATGTTGACTGGGAAGCTGTATTGGACATATATTCCTGACCCATCTTTGCTTGCCTATATCCCAGATTGGACAAGCTGCCTTGCCTCAAGCTTTTAGACCTTGTGGGATGGAGACGGTGAAAACTGCCTTCAAAACATGAATCAACTAAGAAAAGTCGTTATAATGATTTTTCGCTTTCCCTTACTGGGACCAGTTATTCTGACTCACTCATGGACTGGTCTGGAAATCAATCTAATATTGGGAAAAAAAGGAAAAGCCAAGTCTTCATTTGGAAGGCTGGCTCTGGACATTTTCAGAGACATATTTGAAATTTGAGAGCTGCTTTGTATGAAGTTACATTTGCAGTGGATAAAATTGGACAGGATTTAGACTTCTGAACAAGTGTTAGTGCATGTGTTAAAGCTCTTAATCTTTTATTAATTGTCATGTTAAAATTACTTTTGTTTCTTCCACAGTATTTGATGTAAGTTGTATTGATTGTACACTCTCTAATTGTGTCAGTGTATTGAAAACTGGCATGTCTGTTATGGTGGTCTATCGACCAGATTTTGTTTTATTGCCTGTGAGTATTACAGGACCTTGGCATTCTGAAAAAAGTTTGCACGTACTGGAAGAACTGAGTCAGGCTTTAAGCAGAAGCAAGAGGGTGGTGGGCTTGATTATTGCTGGAATAGCAGCTTAATTACATTAATAGCTAGTACCACTGCTTCAGCAATTGCTTTAACACAAGAAGTGAAAACAGCTACTTTTGTTAATCATTTAGCAAAAATGTTACTAATGTTCTGAGTATTCAAGAGGATTTAGACAGGCGTTTGGAACAATGGATTGATGCTCTTTATGATACTATTCAGATTAGAGAGGAGATTCAGTTTTTTGTTTTGGGGGGGGGTTGTTGTTGTTGTTGTTGTTGTTGTTTTTCAAGACAGGGTTTCTCTGTGTAGTCCTGGCTGTCCTGGAACTCACTCTGTAGACCAGGCTGGCCTTGATCTCAGAAATCCTCCTGCCTCTGCCTCCCAAGTGTTGGGATTGAAGGCATGTGCCACCACTGCCTGGCGAGATTCAGAATTTAAGAATAAGAAGCCATCTTGAGAGTCATGCTAAATACCAATGGGTTGTGTTACTTCTAAAATTTACAATGATAGTCACTATAATTGGGAAAAAGTTCAAAGGCACTTGCAGGGTATTTGGCATAATTCCAACTCCTCTTTGGATATTTTAATTTTGCATAGTGAGATTATAAATTTAAAGAATGCTGCTCTGCAGAGCTTTGGTGCTGTGGATACAGCTGATAAAATTATTCACGGCCTGAGGTCAGTGTTTCCATCTCTGTCAAGCTTCGAGAATGGCTTATACAGCTTGACTATGCTAGTTCTTCTTCTTCTTTTTTTTTTTTTTTATTAAGATTTATTTATCTCATGTATATGAGTACACTGTAGCTGTCTTCAGACACACTAGGAGAGGGCATCAGATCTCATTACGGATGGTTGTGAGCCACCATATGATTGCAGGAATTTGAACTCAGGACCTTTTTTAAGAGCAGTCAGTGTTCTTAACCACCGAGCCATCTCTCCAGCCCCCTATGCTAGCCCTTCTTGTCCTGGGAATACTTTTATTCCTGTTCATTGTAATAAGCTTGCGTTTAATAACATCAACATGATGGTGGCCAAAATACATGGCTTGAAACTAAAATTGGACCCCCAGACAGAGTTATTAATTTAACAGGCTGGCAGTCAGAGATGAGTAAGTTCTACACAGAGCCTTACCAACCTAACACGGAAGTGCATTGCTTTTGATAACACATATTCCACAGTGGGTAATGAAGGCATTCTTGTCAGAACAACCTAAGACAGACACAGTCTTGTTTATGAAATAAAAAAGGGGAAGATGTGGAGAGCTTTTGGGACTGCTTGGCAGGAATTTGACACTGGGCCAGGACAAGAAAGTAGGCTCCAGGCAGGAATCTAGTTTTGGGCTAGAACAAAGAAGTAGGCTTCAGACAAGAGTATGACTTTGGCCTAGGACAGGGAAGTAGGCTCAGATATCTTGGCCATCCTGAAAAGCCCCTAGAAACAGTGAGCACAGGACTTTGTTCATTGCCTTGCTTGTTCCTCAACCTAGAAGTGACCTTATTACTTACATGTAATTAAAATGGTATAAAAGCAGATTTGGAAAAAATAAACCTGTCTCAGTATCAGAACTGGCTGGGGTCATGCTACAATGTTGTCTAGTTGTCTCTTTTTCTTTTTAATCCTCCCTCTTTCCCTAGAGAACCTGCTGACTGACTGGGCTGGCTTGTCAGATGAGATATCTGCCAAACTAGCCAGATATAAATCCTTCACAGCTTTCCTACTAGATAAGACCTAAGCAACCCGGCTCTGTGAGCATCAAAAGACTGTCTAAGCAGAGAATTGGTAAAGTGCTTGCCTCCCGAATGCCTGGTTTAAGCTCCAGCGTCTATAAACTGGATTGGTGGCACATACCTGTAGTGGAGGCAGGAAAATCAGAAGTCCAAGTTCATCCTTGTCTATCGGATGAGACCTAGGCTGTAGGAGGAGATTTTTTTTTCAAAGAAAGAAGAGAGAAAGCAAACCTGCCTCATCGCCTACATAGTGATCCCGCCATAAAAGCGGTGCCTTCAAACATGTGTGTGCAGTTCTCCATCTCCATCACTGTGCTTGTACACTGGCAGTGGAGCTGATAAATTTTATTTCTGTCGCTACAGCTGCCTCCTCTTCTCCTCCCCCACCCCCTTCCCATTCTTCAAAGTGAGTCAGCAGAAACAAATAAGATAATAGACTCAGTTTGACTTCAAAATGGCAAGAGCAGACTTTCATTGGTCTGAGAGGTTGGTGCCCCAGAACCCTGAGGCTTAGTATCCAAGGGTACAGGAGAATGAGCCAGCCTGAAAGTCACTTTCTGTACTTCAGATTAGGGAGCAGTAAGGATGAGTAAAGTCAGACCCAGAAACTACTGTGGGTTGGGAGACAAGTCAGGTTGCCTGGTTTTTGTTTTTGTTTTGACCTCCAGGCTCCAGGGTGTGTGATAGAGTTGGCTGCTTTGTGGAATTCTATGGGCAGCAGATTTCTTGAAGCCTTGGACCCTCTCTTTTTGGGAGGGAGTCCTTCTTTATATCATTTTTTGAATCAGGGTCTTATCCTGTCGCTCAGGCTAGCCTGGGACTCACTACATAGCCCATGCTGGCTTCAAACTAGAGGCCATCCTCTAGCCTTAGCCTTCTGACTGTTGGGGTTATAAGCGTGAGCCACTGTAATGAAATCGATCTCTCATCTTCTTCTGTCTTCTGGCAACCTACGCTGCTACCAGCTGTCAAGGCTGTCCCTAGCACAGCAAAAACTAGCCCTAGGGTTGGGCTCAGAAGCCTCCACCCTCACCTAGTGAGATTGCTAGAAAGCCTAGCCCAGTTCCTGCCCAGATACCAGACAGTGGTATCAGCACTGGGTAGAGGCACATAGCCACTGCAGTGTTACAATGTTACAAACCACTGTTATACCTTCTCCCCATCCAAGCTTCTATTTCAGGGCTCCTTCCTAGGTGAGGAGTGGAAAGCTGGACCAGGTAGCCCCAGCATTAACTAATTCACTCTCGTTCCTTCTGTTAAGTGTTTCCTAGGGGCTGCATGGATTAGACCCTGGGATGTGGTAAGAATGGATTTAGCAAGAATGTTATCGAATGATGGGGCTTCTGTCCTGTGAGGTGATAGGTATGGAAGACAAGATGGATACAACAGACAGTAAAAGATCAGATCTTAATCCTCAGGCGAGGAGGCAGGAGGGGCCTCTGAATAGGCGATCCTTGATCCTGGAGCTGATTAACTGGAAAGCATCTTGCTGCACAGGGAATGACCTGGGAGAACCCCACAGAAGGCACCGAAGGTGCAAAGATGCTGAGGAAAGAACCAGTTTGGCAGGGTGAAGGAATATGTGCTAGTGGGGGAAAAAATAGCTCAAAACCTCAGGGAAAGATACACATTGCTCAAAGTCATTAGGTATCACCAATCTCAAGTCCAAGCCCAGGCAAACACCAGGAATTCCAGGGAGGAAAAAAAGAACAATTAAAACAGAGGCAGCCGACTAGTCAAATTACAGAGGCAAACTTCTGTGGTAGGAAAAAAAGGCTGCCCCAGCTAAGGCGAAAGGAAAAGATTGCAGTAAAAAAAATAATAATTTTTTTCGAAGAATCTTTTTTTTTTGTTAATTTATCTCTCTCTTTTTCTTTTTAGATTTATTTATTTTGTTTTATATGACTATACTGTAGCTGTCCTCAGAAACACCATAAGAGAGCATCAGATCTCATTACAGATGGTTATAAGCCACCATGTGCTTGCCAGGAATTGAACTCAGGACCTTTGAAAGAGCTGTCAGTGCTCTTAACCACTGAGCCATCTCTCCAGCCCCACAGCAAAAAATTTTAAAGGTGTATTTTTACTTGTGTGTAGGTGCCTGTCAGAGTGCTTGTCAGAGTTGGCACTGCATACATGCCAGAACCCACAGAAGCAAGAGTGCTGCAGGTTCTCGGAATCAAACCCGTCTCTACAGCAGCATGAGATCCTCTGTCACATGACCCATCTCTCCAGTCCCACAGGCAAATTCTCCAACAAGAAAAAAATTTAAAGTATTAGATTAGATAAAACAAGTCTCACACCAGGCAACCTTAGACTCTTTATAACACAGACACAATATGGGCCACCTGCGTTCAGCCAAGGACTGTCCTCCCATCTAACAAAAGGACAGAAACTCAGGCAGGATAGAGAGGGGAAAGTCTGTGGTCAGACCACTCTGGACAAACTCATCTGATCTCAGAAGCTAGGCAGGGGTCAGTCTTGGATGGGTAAGACAGAGCAAGTCATGATCTTTTGGAAAGAGAAACCACTTTGAAGCCTCCAGGGAGGCTGACACCTCTGCCAGCTGAGAGTTAAGTGCCCACATTTGCCTTCCTCCCTTCCTGGGCTAAAAACCTACAGATTTCTAGGAATCCCATCCTAAGTTCCTTATATGGTAAAGGAAAATGTCCTAACTGCTTTGTGCTACTTTAGAGGCTCCTGGTTCAATCTTACTGGATGGCAATTGTATCCTTGGCCCATCCAGAGCCAGCCTATAATCTCAACTTTTGAAAAAAGAAATAGCAATAGAAGAAGAGAGAATCCCTTGGAAACCTATTAACAATGAAATTCCAAAGGTCTCCAGAATCCTTTATTCAATCACCATTACAAACACTTACAAACGCCGCCAGCCAAGGAACAAGTGTCCAACAACAGGAGCCTGGCTCATGGCCATCTCATGACACAAAATACATTCGTTCAGATTTTAAAAGCCCCCATCATCTTTAACAGTTTAAACTTGTTTAAAAATCCCAAATGTCTTCAGAGCTCAAGACAATCTCTTCTTAACTGTGATCCCATCTGGAAATAAAAATATAGATTACATGCTTCCAATACACAGTGGCATGGAAGAAACCTTTCTACTCCAAAAGGAAGAATGGAGGAATAGCAAGGGAAGCCTGAACAAACCAAAACTGAAACCCAGCAGGACAAACACTAGATCCTGCAGCTCACATCAGGCATTTGCAGCTCAGGGTGGCCCCTTCTGGCCTCTGAGACTTAGGTACCCCAGACCCTCAGCTCTGCTGAAAAATAGTGCACACAGATTCTCTCTTGAGTTGCTAAACTCTATATAGGATTAGAGTCACACACACAAGGACAAAAGTCACGCTCCTATAATCCAACACAGGAAAAAATTAAGGAGCTCTCTCTGAATTCAAGACCAGTGTGGTCTACATAATGAATTCCTGGCTCTCAAAACCAAAAGTAAACAAAGCAAAGCACGGCTGCATGCTCAGCTGTGCCCTTGCCTTTCCTAAGTATCTCTATTTTCAATTAACGTTAACTCTGCTTCAAACTGGCTTATCTTGAAATTCTTTTCTGTGTTAGAACCAGATCCTTGGTTGAGTTACCTAACAGATTAATGAAGCTTTTTAAACAACTGCGATGACAACGTGTAGTTGCACCTTTGCGGCACTGGGGCTGACATAAGCCTAATGCAGTGGAAGGAAGGATTGTAGCATCTTCAAGCTGGTAACAGACAAAAAAAAAAAAAAAGAAAGAAAGAAAGAAAAGAAAAAGAAAAAGAAAAAGAAAAAGAAAAGAAAAAAGAAAATTAGACAAAATATTGAACTGACCAGATGAAATTGAGAATATTCAACTATTTTGTAATTCTACAAAAATTGTCAGTTTCACAAAAGGAATTGAATGAAAAGATAAAACCATGAAGTAAAACACAACAAATGAAGAGTGAATGTGAAATGACTAGAGCTAAACATCCCTGTCAGAAGCCAGGCATGGCGGCACTCCTTTAGTCCCAGTCCTTGGAGACAGAAGCAGGTGAATCTGTGAATCTGAGGGTAGCCTGGTCTACAGCTAGGGACACATAAAGAGACCATGTCTCAAAACAACCACAATGAAAACAAAATGGGAAAAAAAAGGATTGTAGTGAAAATTCTGAAATTTTAGTTTCTTTTTTTTTTATACTTTTACTTATTTATTTTCGATCTATCTATTTATTTATTTATTTATTTTTATTTTCATTTATTTTTTTATTACATATTTTCCTCAATTACATTTCCAATGCTATCCCAAAAGTCCCCCATACCCTCCCCCCCACTTCCCTACCCACTCATTCTCATTTTTTTTGGCCCTGGTGTTCCCCTGTACTGGGGCATATACAGTTTGCGTGTCCAATGGGCCTCTCTTTCCAGTGATGGCCGACTTTTAAAACTCAGAAAAAAATATGTTTTTGTTTTAATCCCAGGTATGGACTGTCTACAGCAGCTGACTGTGATTTGCCTCATGCTCTAGCAGAGGCATGGTTTCGCCAGCTGCAGATAGTTCCTGCACTTGTGTGATGTTTGGAATTCTAGGAACTTTTCGGAGGGTCTATGAATGGATATCTTTTTTAAGAGGCCAGCAGTTTATTGTGGCTGCTACCACTGGAATATCCCCTGCTTTGCTTCCAGAGGGGATTTTCTGTTTTTATTTTTCTTCTTTGTACATTGTATTTAAAAAAAAAAAAAAGTTTGAAAGCCTGACTTAGCAGTTGGAAATAGGGGTGTCTGGGGTGGGGGCCTGAGGAATGGATGAATGGGCAAACAAAACTGGTTAATCTGTGCTCTCATTTCTGAAAGGATTGCAGAGTTAGCTGTCAAACTGGAGAGATTTCAGGTGGAGGTGGAAGCACTTGGGAATTGAGACGCACTGGAGAAGAGAGAACCCAAAGTCTCAGTCCTGGTGACTGAGCAAGAGATTGGGATTTTCCAGCAAGAAGAAAGAGGGAAAGAAACTGTGCCCGAGAGTGGTCAGGTCAGAGAAAAGCTGAAAAGGCAGGACGACAATCTGATGGAATAGCCTGTTTCCAGAGGAAGGGTCAATCTTGTCAACCAAGTCACCAGAGTGAGAGGAGGGGTGGCCAGGGGTTAGAAGATCACCATCAGTCATTGTACAACATATGCCTGCTAACAGGGTGGAATAAGGTTATAACAAGATAGAGCAGACTCCTATAGAAATGAAAGACCTAAGGTCTTTTCAGGAGACCATGATTTCATATGGGATGCACTCTCCTTATGTGAAACAAATTCTAAATAACTCACCCACTCATATTAGAATTTTTTCCCAAGACCCAAGAATTTGGTAATACCTATAGTAGAGGCCAGTTTACAGTTGCAGTGGTAAACATGGTGAAGAGAAGAAGCCACGAATATGGCACAGCCAAGTAGAACAAGGGGAATGAATACAGGAAAAAAACAGTTTCTGGGTGAAGGGCAGTACCCTGACCTACGAGAACAGATTCAATTTGATGTCTCTGCTATAGAACAATGCTGCTCAGTGGCTTTAAGAGCTTGGGAAAAAGTTGAGGAACCCCCAGGGGGAAAAAAAAGCCACCTCATTTACAAAGATTATACAAGGCTCCGGAGAAGTCTTCATTGAATTTTTTGTATGCTTATATTTTATTTACTGACAGTAAAATTCTTATAACTAATATAAATTTCAAGTTATTCAACATGACAAACTTTTACAAAAAATACTTTACAGTATTTTTTAAAAAAAATACTCAGTACCTACACTTCAGTCTTGAGCAGACAACATGGAACTTTACATTTAGAGGGTAAAATCAGATTTTACAAAAACAGGCTACATATAAACAGTGGACTTGTGGTTTATCAGGAACCTAACAGTTCTGAGAGTCATGCTATATTAGTACTTTAGTTCAGTCTGAGGCAGGTACCACACAGAGTGTTCTTCGTACACTGCACACCAGCGTGAACTACGGACACACTGTCAGCCATCAGTGTCAGTATCCTGCCTGTGCACTCACAACTGCATCTCGCTCTGTTCACCACTCAGCAAGAGGATGCCACAAATCCCTTCCATTTAAAAACACAGTTTGAACCTGGCAAGAAAGGTAAAGCAGACTTGCTCTTCACACCACGGGATCGTGCGCACCACAGAGCAGGTAATCCCCGTTACCATGTGAGTATTATAAACGGCATACATGTTATACTCCAAAAGAAACATGCCAATGCAACAAAAGTTATAGTTCATTTCCTCTTAAACAAACACAATCTAGAAAGAGCTTTTCTTGCTAATTTTCAAACAAATTACTGACATGAATTTACCAGAAAAAAATTATATATTTGCCCAACATCAAATTATCTGCAAAAATTTCTAAGATATTTCTTATTCAGTTTCCAAAAATAAATGTTTTCTAACTAGAAATCCTGACATTCCTTCTCTCTAAAACAAACCTTAGGACACAGGCTGGTCTCTCAGCTTTTGATAGCTCCCTTACATAAATATTTCATTCCCAACACTCTCAGTTTCAAAAGCTGATTGCTTCCCAAGAACATAACGGTCTTCATTTCAAACCATTCGTTCTGTTTCCATAGTGACATCCGTTACTTTGATACACAAATTCCCATCAACATGCCTGTATTTGAGAGCTACTTGTATCTTTATGGGGTCCTCCAGGTAATGCTTCTCGGCCCCACGGCTGAAATCCTCCCAAGTCTGGAACTGAAGCATTGTGACTTCCGGCAGCGGCAGCGAGAGAACAAGACACCGCGCCACCGGGAGCCAACTGCTCTCCCGCAACCGCCCACAGCGCCGGACTCTGGTGGCACAAAGATGGTCTTCACTGATTTTTAAACAAAGATTAGTCTCAGCAGTGAACAGAGCTGTATCAGACCTTGATGCAAAACAGGTGTTGATAGAGACCTTGGCATTTGAAAAATGGAATACCTAATATAAAATTTATTAAACCATTAAAGGCACAAGCAGCACCTATAGATGAATGGATAAGGGATGTGACCGATATTGGTTCTAATGTGTACCATGCTAACATGGTCAAGCAATAGTTAGAGGTCTCTGATATGAAAATGCCCAGTACCTTCAAGAAATACAGTCATTTACAAAAAGACCGTGACCAAGTCGCAAAAAATCTCAGATCTCTAAATTGTGGAAAATGTCATTTGCAACAAAACTGTAAACGCAGCATCTATCAAGGCAATGTTTGTTTGTTTGTTTGTTTCTAAATATAAATCAGGAAAATAAGCCTGGGCTTCCAGGGATGTGGAGGTGATATAGCAAGGGTTGCCATTGAATGAATGAGTGTAGGTCTAGAAGAGATACTTGAGGTAATTTGAAGCTATAGTTAAAATCAGGAAACAGCCTTGGGACCCTAGCTCAAGCCCTAAAGCCAAAAACGATGAGCTGTTTCAGCCAAGGAGTAACGTGCAGACTGAAAAACCTCAATACTAAACAAGAGTCACCAAGCTATAGAAAAGAACGTGTGGAATTAAATCAGCCTATCTACTATAAGGATGTGCTAGCACCAGAATGGAAACCAGCAAAGTTCTGCATTGGTTATGTGAATTTGTTTATATTTCCACAGGAAATGAAAAGCTGTGGATAGCAACAAAGCCTATAAAGGTTAGAACTGAGCAGGTGAGGTCTCACAAAGACCTTGGCCACTTACCTGAGAGGTGCTTACTTCATTAAAAGCATCTCTAATTTCTCACTACACCCAGCATAATCAATGGCTTAACACAGAAAGGGAGAAATGTAGTGAGAATTCTGGAACTTTCATTTCTTTAAAAACAGAAATATAGCCGGGCGGTGGTGGCGCATGCCTTTAATCCCAGCACTCAGGAAGCAGAGGCAGGCGGATTTCTGAGTTCGAGGCCAGCCTGGTCTACAAAGTGAGCTCCAGGACAGCCAGGGCTATACAGAGAAACCCTGTCACGAAAAGAAAAAAAAAAAAAACAGAAATATAAGAATATGTTTTTTTGTTTTAATCCCAGATGTGGGGATATAAGCCTGCTTTGCAGCAACAGACTGTGATTTGCCATGTGCTGTGGCAGAGCCATAGTTTCCAGCTGCAGATAGTTTCTGAGATTGTGTGACATTTGGAATTCTGGGAAATTTTCAGAGGGTATATAAATGCTAGACACCCCCACCCCCTAGGTGGCATGGGTAGTTGTTGGTCATTCAGAGGGTGTACTGGCTAGTTTTGTGTTAACTTGACACAGCTGGAGTTATCACAGAGAAAGGAGCTTCAGTTGAGGAAATGCCTCCATGAGATCCAACTGTAAGGCATTTTCTCAATTAGTGATCAAGGGGGAAAGGCCCCTTGTGGGTGGGACCATCTCTGGGCTGGTAGTGTTGGGTTCTATAAGAGAGCAGGCTGAGCAAGCCAAAGGAGGCAAGCCAGTAAAGAACATCCCTCCATGGCCTCTGCATCAGCTCCTGCTTTCTGACCTGCGTGAGTTCCAGTCTTTTGGTGATGAACAGCAGTGTGGAAGTGTAAGCCGAATAAACCCTTTCCTCCCCAACTTGCTTCTTGGTCATATTTGTGCAGGAATAGAAACCCTAAGACAGAGGGGTTGGTTGCAGTTTGTTAGAAACAAAAGGAAAGAAATTAGATTCAGATCTCCCTCCCCCTCCCCCTCCCCTCTATCCTTCTTTCTCTCCTATCTACTGACCAAGGGTGGGAAAAAAAAAGAATCTACAAAGTAGCTAAGTACCTGCAGAGTTTGAATTTCCATTTTAGTCTTTAGTGAATGTCATGATTATTAATCTAGAAAATCCAAAGTATTTTCCTTAATGTTGTCATAATATGGAGGTCCAGGAGAAAAAAGTATCATAAGGTAAAATGTTAAGGTGATAAATAAATTTGCTACAGTTGACCCCTTTAAAAGATATTACCTAAGAGAACGCTTTATGTAACAAGCCAAATTATAAAAAAATTAGGAATACATTCAGGAAGGAAAGAACCAGGTAGGAACTGTACGACCCAGCAAACCTACAAACTGGTCAAATTTGATGAAAGGAGAACAGAGCTAAGTCTTAGCTCTGCACTAGTGGGAAAACAAACTAAGTTCATGATGTCATGAGTGGTCTGGGTAACAGCCTTCAGATGTCTTCTCAGGGCAAGGTCTTCAGCCAAAGGCAGTCACCTTACAGAGGGTTAACATCCTCATTCCTGAAGGTAACCCCTGATCTCCCAGGACTCTCTCTCCTGAAGTGACCCGTGCAATCCTAACCTCTCTTGTCCTAGATAAAGACCAGTTGTTTTAAAACTTAATATGTATGGAATCACACAGGATGCTTTTTTTGAAATAACTCCTTGAAAGTCTCATGTGTATACAACATATCTTGGTTATATCCATCTCCCCTCTCCCTAGCCAACACCTCCCAACCTCATGTCTTTTTTAAAAGATTTTATTACTTGAGAGAGGTGGGGGGTGAAGGAGAAAGAGGTGTGTTGGTGCCTGTGGAGGTGAGAGGCCCCTAGGGTGGGAACTACAGACACAACTGTACAGGGCGTAGTGATGGGAACTGCTATTGCAGTGAATATTATTTGGTTTAGATCACTTATCTCCCAAATAAAAACACAAAACCTTTATATTTATACAAGCCTTAAAGCACTAGAGATGGGCAGATAGCATCTCTCTATGCTAGTTTGTCTACTTCCCTGTCAATAACCCCAAGATATCACTTGCTATGTTCTACCTGTGTGGTTCCTACTCCAATAGGCTGGTCCTCATGGCCAGGCACTTGTGATATGCACCCCACAGCAACTTCTTCTTTCTCTTTCTCCTCTCTCATGATCTCTTTCCAGACCCCTAAGCCCAGGTACTGAAGTCCCATTTACCTCTCTTCTGCCCAACCACAGGCTGTTGGCATCTTTATTAACCAATAGCTTTAAATTAAGGAGCAAGATTCGTGCAACAAAAGCTGGGCCACTAGACCTTGGGATACAGAAGTGTTAGTCTTACAATTCATAGCAACAAACCAAAGCTCAACAGACTGCACCAGACTCCTCTGTAGGAGCAGTGTGTGCTGTTAGCTGCTTCACCATTTCTCCAGTCCTTAGTCCTCCTCATGTTTCCAGCATGCACAAGAGTGTGAGGACTTCCAGTGAGCCATGGGCAGCCTACCAGCAGCCACACTTACCAAGAGAAAAGCAGCTTTCTCTCCTCCACCTACCTTTCTTTCTTTCTTTCTTTCTTGCTTTCTTGCTTTCTTGCTTTCTTGCTTTCTTGCTTTCTTGCTTTCTTTCTTTTAAAAGAGATGGGAAGTTGTGTTGCCCAGGCTGCTCCCAAACTCTTGGACTCCTGTTGACTCTTCTCTCCCAGTTTCCCAAGTACCTAAGACCATGGGCGTGCTCCACTGTGCCCATCACATGTGGCTTAAATCTTGGTTTTACATCCATGTAGCTATTGTGTGTACACATGTATCTATTACATGTATCTATTGTGTGTACACATGTATCTGTTTACATGTATCTATGTGTGTACACATGTATCTGTTTACATGTATCTATGTGTGTACACATGTATCTATTACATGTATCTATTGTGTGTACATGCTCATACACATGAGTAGAGGTCAGGGGACAGCATTTGGGAATCAGCTCTCTCCCTCCACCATGTGGGCTTGGGGATCACACGCAGCCATCAGGTTTGTCTTTGAGCATCTCCACTTGCAAAAGCTGTCTTCCCGGCCCCACATCTAGCTTTGTAAATTCAGCATTATATCTGCCAATTTTATTGCTATTTTTCTCTTTTGCACGTATATAGCAATAGGTTTTTCTTTTAGTTGCTATATATTACAATATTCCATCATAGAACTATAACATACACTATTCAACTATTCACTTGTTAGTGGGCATCTAGGTTGATATTGAATTTTGGCTGTTGTGAGTACAGCCGCCATGGATGTCCTCTTATGAGTCTCTAGTGGACACACCACTTGTTGCCACTGAGTAGACTCCAGTTCCTTGGTGCTTTTCCACCACCATCCTTAATATTGCTTCTGAGTTTGTGTTTGTGGTTTCGGTATCGCAAGACGATGCCACCCTTTCCACATATTACGTCAGTATCCAAATCCCAGTGTAGGCTGACACTAGCCACACCTGGCCCTTTTTTATCAGGTTGGAAACACCCTCCCAGAGCCTCCCAGAGATAGCCACTTAGTCTCACTGACCAAACTCGGGTTACTATAGGTGTGCTTAGACGCAAGGAGGTCAGTAAGTCGGGAATGGCTTCGGGATTGGCCTGCGACTTGAGATAGGAGATTTTTGCTATTCTGTACTAATTCTGGGTTTGTTAATTAAGAGAGAGAGAGAGAGAGAGCACCCACAGAACCTTTCCACAAGAAAAGGTGTTCAAATTGAACAGAAGACCAGGAATGCAAACAAAGTACGAAATGACACAGCAACGAAGGCCGCATTGATGGCTTAGCAGGTAAAGGGCTCGCCTCAGAAGCATGAGGACCTGAGTTCAATTCCCAGAACACCTGTAAAACTCAGGGCACGGTGGAACATGTCTAATTCCTGTGCTTGAGTCAGAAACGGGAAGATTTGGGGGCTTTCTGATCAGCCAGTTTATCCTGATTGATGACCTCTGGACCAATAGGAGACCCTGTCTAAAAAAACCACAAGGGTGGGGCTGGAGCAAGGACTCAGCAGTTAGGAACTGCTTGCCCTTACAGAGGACCTGGGGTTTATGCCCCGTACCCACTTTGTGTGGTTCACAATTATCTCCCTGCAGCTCCAGGGGATCCCATACCTCCTCGTGTATCTGAACACACTCGCATGTACAACAAGATAGATTGGCTCCTGGAGAGCAACGCTGGAGGTCAATCTCTGGCTTCCACACACAGAAACACACTTATACCCGCACATACACAAGCACGCACACGCATACATATCTGCATAAGAGATTGATGAGCAATGAATACGTTTTTAAGTGACAATGAATGGCTATCAGCCTTTCAGCTAAGACCATGTGTAGAAATAAAATAACGAGACAGGCCAATGCTCGAGTCCAGGGGTTGGGGACTTTATCTGAAAACAGACAGAAAATGCATATCAACAGGAAAGCTACAGAGAAGGTTAAAAGATCAGTTGCTGGCAGGCGTGAGAGGAGATGAGAATGTAGAACCCAAGAATGAGGGGCAGTAAAATTGTCCCATGTGATGCCATCACAGTCAACACCTGTCATTATACTAATCTGCCAAATGCATAGACTGTGTAACTGTGGCCTGAATGTTTCTCCACACAAATCCCTATGGTGAAACCTAATTACCTATGTGATGGTATTTGGAGGTAGGGACTTTGGAGGTTATTAGGTCATGAGAACTCCTCTTCATGCACACGATCGGTCCAGTGGGCTGCTTCAACCTTCAAACATGCAGAGATGAAGGAAAGATGCCACCTATGATGGGAAATTGGCCCCACTTAGACCCCCTCCAGGACCTTAACTTCAGCTTTCTTGGCCTTCTGAACTGTGAGGAATCTTATCTTGTTTTGTTTTTAAAGCTACTCTGCCCATGATATTTAGCAGTCTGAAGAGACCCAGATAACAACACAAAGTGAACCCTATGCGAGCTGTGGATCTTGTCAATAACGTCAGAATTGCTTCATTCATTGTGTCGGGCATTGACCGTGGGTGTGGGTGCCGGGAAGGCCACGTGAAAGCTCTGTAATATTTGTTTTGTTTTTGAAGCAGAGCCTCAAACTCACCATGCCCCCAGGGCTGTCCTGGAATTCAAGCTCCTCCTCCTTCCCTCCCCGCGCTGATGACACTGGCGGAGAACTCTGTTATGTCATTCCATTTTGCTGTGTCCTTAAATTCTCTCGGGGCTGGAGACACAGATCAGCAGCTGAGAGTGTGCAAGTGTCCTGTGCAACCAGAACATTGAGGCGGCAGAGGCAGGAGGATCTTGGGAGCTTCGTGGCTACCAGTCTAGTCTAGTTGGTGAGCCACTGCACCAGCCCAACATGAGAGAATATACGTTTCACTTTGAATTGGGTGTGGGGGTAGAAGCCTGAAATCTCAGTTAAAAATGTGAGCTCTAGGTTCAGTGAGGGACCCTGCTTCACAGGAAGAAGGCTGAGAGTGATAAAGGAGGGCGTGTACTTCTGAGAGCACAAGCATATATATGTGTGCACTTATATTCCACAAGCAGTTTCTTAGAACTCTCTAACAGTAGAGGCTATTCAACCAAACAGCAAAAAACAAAAACAAAACAAAACAAAACAAAAAACAAACAATAGCCAGGCCTGGTGGTGCAAGCCTTTGATGTCAGCACATGAGACATGCAGATCTCTGTGAGTACCAGGACAGTCAGAGCTACATGAGATCATGTCTAAAAAAGGAAGAAAGAAACCAAGTGTGGCAGGGAGCTGGAGGGATGGCTCAGTGGTTAAGAGCACTGGCTGTCGAAGATATGGGTACAGGGGAAAAATTCCTGAATAGAACAGCAATGGCTTGTGCTGTAAGATCGAAAATCGATAAATGGGACCTCATAAAGTTGCAAAGCTTCTACAAGGCAAAAGACACTGTCAATAAGACAAAAAGGCCACCAACAGATTGGGAAAGGATCTTTACCTATCCTAAATCAGATAGGGGACTAATATCCAACATATATAAAGAACTCAAGAAGGTGGACTCCAGAAAATCAAATAACCCATTAAAAAATGGAGCTCAGAGCTGAACAAAGAATTCTCATCTGAATTCTCAAATGGCAGAGAAGCACCTAAAAAAATGTTCAACATCCTTAATCATCAGGGAAATGCAAATCAAAACAACCCTGAGATTCCACCTCACACCAGTCAGAATGGCTAAGATCAAAAATTCAGGTGACAGCAGATGCTGGCGAGGATGTGGAGAAAGAGGAACACACCTCCATTGTTGGTGGGATTGCAAGCTTGTACAACCACTTTGGAAGTCAGTCTGGCGGTTCCTCAGAAAATTGGACGTAGTACTACCGCAATACCTCTTCTGGGCATATATCCAGAAGATGTTCCAACCGGTAAGAAGGACACATGCTCCACTATGTTCATAGCAGCCTTATTTATAATAGCCAGAAGCTGGAAAGAACCCAAATGCCCCTCAACAGAGGAATGGATACAGAAAATGTGGTACATTTACACAATGGAGTACTACTCAGCTATTAAAAAGAATGAATTTATGAAATTCCTAGGCAAATGGATGGATCTGGAGGGCATCATCCTGAGTGAGGTAACCCAATCACAAAGGAACTCACACAATATGTACTCACTGATAAGTGGATATTAGCCCAGAAACTTAGGATACCCAAGATATAAGATACAATTTGCTAAACGCATGAAACTCAAGAAGAACGAAGACCAAAGTGTGGACACTTTGCCCCTTCTTAGAATTGGGAACAAAACATCCATGGAAGTAGTTACAGAGACAAAGTTTGGAGCTGTGACGAAAGAATGGACCATCTAGAGACTGCCATATCCAGGGATCCATCCCATAATCAGCTTCCAAACGCTGACACCATTGCATACACTAGCAAAATTTTGCTGAAAGGACCCAGATATAGCTGTCTCTTGTGAGACTAGGCCGGGGCCTAGCAAACACAGAAGTGGATGCTCACAGTCAGCTATTGTATGGATCACAGGGCCCCCAATGGAGGAGCTAGAGAAAGTACCCAAGGAGCTAAAGGGATCTGCAACCCTATAGGTGGAACAACAATATGAACTAACCAGTACCCCGGAGCTCTTGACTCTAGCTGCATATGTATCAAAAGATGGCCTAGTCAGCCATCACTGGAAAGAGAGGACCATTGGACCTGCAAACTTTATATGCCCCAGTACAGGGGAATGCCAGGGCCAAAAAGTGGGAGTGGGTGGGTAGGGAAGTGGAGGGGAGGGTATGGGGGATTTTTGGGATAGCATTAGAAATGTAAATGAAGGGGCTGGTGAGATGGCTCAGTGGGTAAGAGCACCCGACTGCTCTTCCGAAGGTCCAGAGTTCAAATCCCAGCAACCACATGGTGGCTCACAACCATCCGCAACAAGATCTGACTCCCTCTTCTGGAGTGTCTGAAGACAGCTACAGTGTACTTAAATATATTAATAAAATAAATCTTAAAAAAAAAAGAAATGTAAATGAAGAAAATACCTAATAAAAAATATTAAAAAAAAAAAAAAAGCACTGGCTGTTCTTGCAGAGGACCTGTGTTTGATTCCCAACAGTCACATAGCAGTTCACAACCAACTGTAACTCCACTCCCAGAATATTCTGCCCTCTTAGGGTGTGTCGTGCATAGACATACGTGCAGGAAAAACACACATACATATAAAAAAAGTAAAAATATAAAGCAGATGTCTCAGTGGTTAAGAGCACGTGCTGCTCTTCGGGAGAACCTGACTTTGGTTTTTCACTGCACACACCCGGCAGCCCTTGACTGCCAGCATCTCCAGCTCCAGAGGACCTCACCCCCTCTTTTGACCTCTGGGAGCACACACCCACACAGCTTATACTCATATAGATACATATAAAAAATAAAGATAAATCTTAACAGCAAGAGTAATAATGAGAAGTCACTCAATAAGTCAACAGCCAACAAGCAAACATTTAGGAGTCACATCAACATGGCAGCAGTGGTTGGGCCTTTAATCCCAGAACTGGCAGAGGCAGAGAGGCAGGGAGGCAGGGAGGCAGGGAGGCAGGGAGGCAGGGAGGCAGAAAGGAGAGGCAGAGGGGCGGAGAGGCAGAAGGGCGGAGAGGCAGAGGGGCAGAGAGGAGAGGCAGAGGGATCTCTATGAGTTTGAGGCTAGCCTGATCTACATATTGAGTTCCAGGACTACATAGAGAAACCCTGTTTAGAGAGAGAGAGAGAGAGAGAGAGAGAGAGAGAGAGAGAGAGAGAGAGAGAGAGAGACTCCCACCAACTCTTGTATTACAGGATTTGATGAAATGGATGCTGGATGGGGCAAAATAGCCTATAGCAATTCCACATACTCAAGTTAAAACTCATAAAGCCCCTGAGGCTGGAAAGATGCCTCCAAGGCTAAGAGCACACAGTGTTCTGCAGAACACTGTGACCAATGTTACACAGCCCTCACTGCCTGAAATGAGGATCTGAAACCTCTGACCACCACAGGCATCTGCACACACACACACACACACACACACACACACACACACACTCAAAATAAAATAAAAATCTCAGTACTTGGGAAGCAGAGGCAAGCAGACTTCTGTGAATTTAAGGCCAACCAGATCTACATAGTGAGTTCTGGGCCAGCTCAGGCTACATAGTGAAAGACTGTCTCAAAAATAAATAAGTATATAATCTACACAGCCTTGTGTGAAGAGGATTTTAAGTCTTCAGGCCAGCCTGGACTACTTAGTGAGAATTTATATCAATAAACCAAAACAGAAAAAAAATCAAATACACATCTTTGGGCCTCATCTTGGGGTTCACATTTACAGAAACGGAAACCCTGAAGGTGTTAGTGAAGGAGGATCAGGAGTTCAATGTCATCCTTGGGTACATAGGAAATTTGAGACTAGCCTGGGCTACATGAGACTGTCCCAGGGGAAACAAGATGGAGAAGAAGAGCAGGAGAAAGAAGAGAGGGAGGAAGAGTAAACGAGAGAGGAAAGAGGGAGGAAGAGAAAAAGGGAGGAAGAGAAAAAGAGGGAGGAGGAAGAAGAGGAGAGGGAGAAAGAAAAGAGAAGAAGAGGAAGAGGGGAGGAGGAGGAAGAGGAAGAGAGGAAAGGGGAGGAAGGAGAGGCATTAACAGAATCTTCTAGAAATGAATGACATGTTCAGAGTATTTATTCTTCTATAATGTATAGTAAGAAAACATTTCTAAAATGGTTGCCACCCACAAGAACATTGCCGAAGACTGCTTGAACCCCCACTCTGTTGTAGCAACTATGTTGTAACAAGTTATCACAATATGGTTCTTCAAACCGTATTGATTTATTAAGTTTATGTGCATGAGTGTTTTGTTCACATGTATATATATCTGTGAATCCCATATGTGCCTGGTGTCTTCAGACTTTAAGACTATGTGGGATCCCCTTGAATGGGAGTCACAGATGGTTGTGAGCCATCTTCCAGGTGCTGGGAATTGAACCCAGGTCCCCTGAAAGATGAGCCCGCGCTCTTAAACAGAGCCAGAGCCATTTTTCCAACCTCGGTATTTAATTTTTTTAATTTGTTTTAGATTAGGCTTATTTTATATGTGTGTATACACACATGTGTCTATATGTTGGCACAGCACACGTGTGGAGGCCAGTGGGCAGCTCACGAGAGTTGGTTCTCTTTTCCACCAATCAGGGCCTGGGAACCTCACTCTGATGTTCAGACTTGGTAGAAAACTTGCCCAACAGCCGTTCCATCTCTCTGACCCTGGTCTTTTAATTTTTGTTTGAGACATGGTTTCATTTATGTTTGTGAGCCTCTCCTTTTGCAGCTAAGAAAGAACTTAACCTCCTATCTCTATCTCTAGGGTGCTAGTATTAAGAACATTTCTCAGCAACATAGTTTATGGGGTGCTGGAGAGCAAACCCAGGGTTCTGTGCATGCTAGGCAAGCCCTTTGCCAAATGAGCCCAAGACAAGTATTTGTTTGTCTTACAACGCTGCAATCTGAGTTGGGTGTGGCCACAAATCTTGGCAGATGTAGAGACAGGAGAATCAGGAGTTTGAAGTCAATGACAGTTACATACAGAGTTTGAGGCTAACAAGACACTTGAAGCCTCGCCTAGCAAAAGAATGGCCTTTGGGTCTGAAGAGATGACTCAGTGGTTAAAAGCAGTGATTTCTCTTCCTGCTGTCCAGAGTTAAGTCCTAGCACCCATGTGGTGGCGCAAAACCCTCTGTAATGTCAGGTCCAATGGATGTGCTGCCCTCTCCTGGCCTCATCAGGCATTGCACCCATGTGGTACACAGCATACTTCCCAATCAAGCAGCCAAAGGCCTACATTGAAAGTAAATCTTAAAGTGCAGTGGCAAGTGATATTTCCTCACTCCCAAGAAAATAAATGTTGTGGGTTTTTGCTTTTTGTTTTAAGAAAAAAGGAATCCTAAACTAACCAACAAGACAAAAACCACAAATCAACCAGCCCCAGAGACCTTCCATAAGCTTGAGTAGACACCGGTCCCTCGGCATCACAAAGGCCCCTGGAAGGCAAAGGCTAGACCGTTTAGACCGTTTGCCAGTTACCAGGGTCACTCTTAGGAGAGCTGAGGGCTGCTCTTGCCGATAGTGACTCTTCACTTGGCCCTGCAGATGTATAAAGGATGCTGAACATGGACGGAAAGATGTAACATTGCTGTCTTCATACTATCCACCGCTTGCTGCCTTCACCCGTGGGTCAGATGCTACTCAGCTCTGCTACATAGACACATGGATCATTTAAAAATTGTTTGGGGACTGGAGAGATGGCTCAGAGATTAAAAGCACACCGCTCTCACACAGGGACTGAGTCTGATTCCCAGCACTCACTTCAGGTGGCTCACACTGACCTAGGGGATCCAGCGCCTCTGGCTTCCGAGGGAACCTGCATCCTCATGCGCGCGCGCGCGCACATGCACGAGCACGCGCGCGCGCGCGCACACACACACACACACAGAGTTAAAAATAAAAGTTTAAAAATGTGGGCTGGAGAGACGGCTCAGGGCTTAAGAGCACTGAGCGCTTCTTCCAGAGGTCCTGTGTTCAATTCCCAGCAACCACATGGTGACTCACAACCATCTGTAATGGGATCTGATGCCCTCTTCTGGTGTGTCTGAAGAGAGTGACAGTGTATTCGCATACATAAAATAAATAAATAAACCTTTAAAACAAAGCAAAAAAAAAAAAAAAAAAAGGTTGGGTGGGCTGGAGAGATATCTCTGGGGTTAGGAGCACTAACTGCTTTTCCAGAGAACCCCAGTTCAGTTCTCAGCGCCAGCCAATGTTAGATGGCTCACAACCACATGTAACTCCAGGTCCCGGGGATCCAACAGTTCTGGCATCCAGGGGCATCTGTATGCTCCTGCACACACATAAAAGCATAATAAAAAATAACTTTGTTCTTTTGTTCTATCAAGACAGGGTCTCACCATGAAGCCCTGGCTGACCTGCAACTTACAGTGTAGACCAGGCTTGTCTTGAACTCAGAGATCCACCGGCCTCTGCCTCTCAAATTCAGGGAAAGGACTGAGGTTTGATTCCCAGCACCTCCGTGGTGGCTGACAGCCATCCATGACTCTAATACCTTCTGACTTTCACAAGCACCAGGCATGCACGTGGTACACAGACATACATGCGAGTAAAACACTCATAAACGTAAAATACACAAATAAAGCAGGAAAAAAAAAGTGAAGTTCGACAGTGAACACTAACAAGAAACAGGCTCGTGGCTAATGCCGTAATCCAAGCACTACAGAGGAGGGGGCGAACCTGCGAGGCCCCAGAGTTCAAGGGGATCTTCAGTAACACAGCAGGTTCCAGACTAGCCTGTGCTTTGTGAGACCCTGTCTTGAAGAAAATGTACTTTGTCCAAGACTATACATGAGATAAGGTTAACTCGCCTCGACGACTATTGGGTGTGTGTTTCTTGTGCTCCATCTTTGTGCTTTCTTTTTTTTTTTTTTTTTTTTTTGGTTTTTCGAGACAGGGTTTCTCTGTATAGCCCTAGCTGTCCTGGAACTCACTTTGTAGACCAGGCTGGCCTCGAACTCAGAAATCCACCTGCCTCTGCCTCCCAAGTGCTGGGATTAAAGGCGTGCGCCACCACGCCCGGCATCTTTGTGCTTTCTTTCAGCAGCTCAGACACAGGAAATCCCACCAAAAGGCCCAGAGTAAACCCAAAGACACGGATGTTTATGCACCATGACAGAGTGGGTGCTGGAGAGAGGCCTGGCTGCTCTTGCAGTGGACCTGAGTTTGGCTCTCAGCACCAGGGTCAGACGGCTCACATCCACCTGAACTCCAGCATGCACATTCATGCACACAGACACGTAACATTTTAAACCTTATAAATCTGAAGGAAAAAAAATGGAGCCACTAGCGCATTTGTACACAAGAAGAAAAATAGCTTTTGAAACTCTACCCATAGCCAACGGAAAGTTACAAGATGAGCAGCCCCTCTGCCAACAATTCAACAAAATTCCCCCACCCCCACCCCCTTGGCTCAGCCATCACTCTGGTCTCCTTCACAAACAGTGTCACCCTTCCCTCTGCTTGCCCGTTTGGGCTGAAGTCCCAGTGCGGCTTTTGCCTGTCATGTTCTTCATATCTGGCTGGGTCTCACTTCTATTGTTTCAGAGGCAAGAGATCCCATTACTGACGTCAGGCGGGAGGCTTTGCTTGGGGCCTGAACACCCACATTGCCTTTTTCCTCTGTTCTGGGTCTCATCAAAACACAGTGCCAAGGTTCTAACGATGGTTGTCTCAAAAGACAGCAAGCCCAGAGGAAGCTGATATCACCTTTTCTTGACAGTGTGTGTGTGAGTGTGTGTGTGTGAGTGTGTGTGTGTGTGAGAGTGTGTGTGTGTGTGTGAGAGTGTGTGTGTGAGTGTGTATGTGTGTGTGAGTGTGTGTGTGTTTGTGTGTGAGAGTGTGTATGTGTGTGTGAGTGTGTGTGAGTGTGTGTGTGTGTGTGTGTGTGTGTGTGTGTGTGTGTGAGTGTGTATGTGTGTGCACATGCAGACGCTAGAGGTTGACATCTGGTATCTTCCTCAATTTTTCTCTATCACACTTAGTTTGAAACAAGGTTTCTCACTGAACCTGGATCGTGCCGATTTTTCTGTCCAGTAAGTCCCAGGGATCCTGTCTCCACCTTTCCAGGGCTGGGATTACAGCCATGGGCCTGCCTTTTTAAAAAATCATTATTGTGCATGTTTTGGGGGAGAAACTGAGGAAGCAGAGGGAGAGGAAACTGTGGTCGGGATGTAATATATGAGAGGAGAATAAGAAAATGAAAAAATTACTATTGTGTGTTTGTTTTGTGTGTGGCGGTGTATCTGTGCCATGGTGCACATCTGGAGACGAAGAGACAACTTTGAGAAGTTGCTTCCAACCTTTTCCCTTTCCGTGGGTTTCCAGGAATTGCACTGAGGTCCTCAGGTTTGCCAGACAAGCACCTTTTCCTGCTGAGTCGTCCGTTAGGCCCCCTGCCCTGTGGTTTTTATTATTTTTCATTGTTATTTTTGTTTTTGAGTCAGGGACTCAGTAAGTGTGGCAGTCCTAGAACTCACTATGCAGACTGACCTCAAACTCATAGAGACCTGCCTGCCTCTACCTCCTGAGTAGTACCAATACTAAAGATGTGTACCATCACGGCTTGCTTTAAAAAAAAATGTGGAGGCTGAAGAGATGGCTCAGTGGATAAGAACACTGGCTGCTCTTCCAGAGGATCTGGGTTCAGTTCCCAGCAACCACATGGCAGCTCACAACTGTCTGTAACCATAGTTCCAGGAATCTGACAGCCCCACAACAATGCATAAAAAATAAATTTTAAAAAATGTGAGTGCTAGAAGTTGAACTCAGTTCTCTCTCATGTTTTCTTAGCAGGTATGTTACCAACAGCTACCTCTGCAGCCTGTTTTGATTTTGAGAGGAACTCAAGTTCAATCAAGGAAACAGTAAGGCTCCCCCATATCCAAAGAGAAATGTCAAGTATGGTCTCATCTCAGAGTTTTGCTGAGGACTGGAGAATCGCTATAAGGGGAGGGGGAGGGAAGAAGGGAAGAGGGGGAAAGGGGGAGGGGGAGTGGGAGTAGGAGAGGGAGGGGGGAGGGGGAGAGAGAGATTGTAGTGCCATGCCTTTAACCTTTAACTCCAGCACTCAGGAGACAGAGGCAGGTGGAGGTGGATCTCTGTGAGTTTGGGGACAGCCAGCCTGGTCTACATAGTGAGTTCCAAACCAGGCAGAGTTGCATAGCCAAGTCTCCATCTCAACAGGAGGCGGTGGGGGGGGGGTGGGAGGAAGAAGAAAAGAAGAGCAGATGGAGGAGGATGAGTTAGAAGGGAGCAGCAGGCTCAGAAGGCCATGGTTGGACAATTGTGATTTCAAGGCCACCCCCAGGGTGACATGGCATCCCATTCAAAAAGATATGTAGATACAAACGATAGTTGTATAGACACTGATAGCCTGCACCACTCACCCTACCCAGTGACCTGAAGAATGACTAAAACTGGGGCTAGGAGCCAGAATGAAGGCCAAGAGTGAGAGAGCAGTGGGGTTAATGGGACCACTGTGGACTGCGGCTGCTGTTGACAGAGAGTAGGGGACAGAACCGAGGAGCACCTATGTCTAAGATGGCCCTGCAGCCTGGTGGCGATAAAACTCCAAGCCATCCCTGTTCTTGGGGAAGGAGAAGGGAGATCCCAGACCCCTGCGGCTTCTGTCTATTGCAGCTGCTCAAGAGGAGAGTGATCGGGATGGGGAAGGAAACCGGAGAGATGCGCATCGCTCAGCTGGCACACACACTGGTTGTCACTAAAAGTCTTTGGGGAGGCATGGATAGGGTGTGGAAAGAGTGAGAGGTGACAGGGGTAATGGCGTGGCACTCACAAGCAAGTCTCCAGGATGGTGTCAAGAAGGAGGCCGAGTCTTGGAGCAGGAGCTATAGGATCGTTAGCAGATACAGAGGATTCTGACACTGGCAGCACATGGCTTGGTTTCTGCCCCTGCAAACATGATAAGGTCATTAGCGGCATCATGGTAGGGGTACAAGATGTTACGCGTGGCCTTCAGGACCCTGGAGAAGGATGGCTAGCAGATACTGAAGGAGATCTTCAGAGTCTGGTGAGATCAAATCTGGTCTCTGGGCTGGTGTGTTAGGCTGCTGCTCTCTGCCCTTTTCTGGCTGTATCTGGGGACTTAAGAAGCACCCCTCTTTGCTAGTATCTGAGCCTGGAAGGAGGTAATATTGACTTGGGACCTGTCATTTATCAGAATCCCCTTCCCTTTATGCTCCTAAATTTGTGCCTTTCCTCCCAGTCCTCATGGTGTAAAGTCTGCCCTGGGTCTCTGGTACCTGGCATCAGACACACAACTCAAGGCTAGAGACACAGTGTCCTCACTGGGGCTGGAAGTGATATTCGTGTCTCCTCTGAGCCCATCCCTCTCCACAGCTACAGATCATGGGTCATTCAGGAAGGGAGCTGGCTGCTGTAAATCATCGCTAGGATATTCTCCCAGAACAAAACAGGAAAATTACCAAGAAAAGTGTTCCACAGGGCCAGGGTGGAGGCGGTTCCCAGCACATCTTAGACATGCACACTGTGTCCCCAATGTCCCCAATGTCCCCAGTGCTTCCAGGCAGCACACAGCCCTGAGGGGCCAGCTGAAAGATTCCCATTGTGCTGGATGGATGCCCAGTCTGTGAGCCCCAATTCCACCCACACTCTCAATGCGCCCCTGCCTTCACACTGTGTGCCAGGCCTTTGCGTTGTTGTTTTTTTAAATACATTTTTAAGGTTTTAAATTTTGTATAGGAATGGATGGGAGAGATATATGAGTTAATGACACACACACACACACACACACACACACACACAGAGGGATGGGGAGTGAAGGTCGGAGGACAATTTGCAGGAATAAATTCTTGCAGAGAACTAAATTCAGCTTGTTAGGTTTGACAACCTTTACCCATTGAGTTCTCTTGCTGACCCTGAGCCTGGCCTTCTATTTAGTAAAACTAGCTTGTTTGGTTAACTATTAGAAGGTCCACTCTGTATCAGGCAGTGGGGGCTGGTTTTGCTATGATCCAGAACATTCCAGTCTTGAGCAGAGCACAAGGAGCAAACAAACCAGCCCCTGGACCCTAACTAACCTTTACTAAAGTCACCAGCTGATAGGGCAAGGGTCTAGGCAAAGCTAGGGCAGGCCGGGTGTGGTGGCACACGCCTTTAATCCCAGCACTTGGGAGGCAGAGGCAGGCGGATTTCTGAGTTCGAGGCCAGCCTGGTCTACAAAGTGAGTTCCAGGACAGCCAGGGCTACAGAGAAACCCTGTCTCGAAAACCAAAACCAAAACCAAACCAAAACAAAACAAAACAAGCTAGGGCAGAACGGATAGCTACCCTCTGGTAAGTATGTGGTTTCCCAGAGGGGCAATCTGAGGCCCAGATCAGAATTCCCTTTTGTCCTTTGGGCAGCGTCCGCCAGGAGCTTGGGATGGTGACCTAAACGCCAAGGTCTGAGGGACACGTTTTCCCACTGTGCTCTGCTCGAGGCTGTGGTTGCCTGGGGAACTGTCTCTCATTTGGGATCTGAGCTGAGATTTGGAGGCTGATGGAGACTTGAGACTTGGATGAGATTGAGTTTCTCACTTGGGATTGGCTGCAGTTCTAGGATAGAAGGCCAAGAGCCCAAAGGGAGTCAGGGATAGCCTGCCCCCTGCTGACCGAAGTGGAAAACTGCAGAGCTGCAGCTCAAGGTCACACAAAATGGACACCCACAAGAAAACTTGATTCTTGGCCACCTGTCTGAACAGAAAGCAACTTCGGCCAAAAGCGCATCTCTGGCCAACCGTTGTCAAGTTTTGAAAGTACAACAACGTAAAAACAGAATTCTAGGCCTTTAGGCCCAGGCTTGGGAATGTGGCCTTTGTAAAGGTATGCTAATCATAAAAGAGATAGCGACCCACCCGCTTCCTGGGTTCAAAGAGTGCTCATTCAAAGAAAGTCACCCAGAACCTGCAATGCAAATGTGCTATTGTTAGGGGCTCTTAGAAGCTGTCTTGAGAGTTAACAATTACCAGGTATTCCTTGTGACTCTTGTAACTTTACACTTCCTTGTGACTCTTAACTGGTATCTTTGGTATCTTCCAACAACGCCCTCCCCACTTCCTTGAGTTTCGGTTTCTTCCTTTAAATACCCCCTTACCCAGCTACTCGGGGCGCCACGGTCCTCTACCCCTGCGTGGTGTATGACCATGGGCCCGAGAGCGCTCTTGAATAAAAATCCTCTTGCAATTTGCAGCAAGACCCGTTTCTTGTGGGTGATTTTGGGGTGTCGCCTCTCCTGAGTCAGAACGTGGGGGAGTCCTCACGTTGTGGGTCTTTCAGTTTCAAGTGATGTGAAACGAGGACGAGAATTCCTGAGGAGTCTGTGTCTCTTACCAATCCAGTCTTCTCTTTTGCTTCTTCTGAGAGGCATCACATGAAAGGAGGGAGAAGGAGGAGGCGCTGTGTGCCTAAGTGTTTAAACCACTTAAGAGGCAAAAGGCCTGCGATAGTGCCATGGCTTTAATCCCAGCACAGAGGCAGGCAGATCTTTGAGTTCAGGGCCAGCCTGCTCTACAGAGTAAGTTTTAGGACAACTAGGGCTACACACACACACACACACACACACACACACACACACACACACACACACAAGACCTTCTCAAAAAAACTCAAAACCTTAAAAAGGGTGGGGGGGGGGAGCTAGCTAGCTTCATAGCCTAAGACAGTAGACACCTTAAAGTGGAAGCCATGGCTGCCGTCCACAGGAGTCCAAAAATACAAGCAATGAACTCCATCAGCAATGGTAAAAGGCTCTAGGACCCCCTGGTGGACCACAGTACTATTACTGTTGAAACCCTTGGCTTAAAGTGTCAAGGACACTCACAATTGGCCATCAGGATCTGTCCAATAAAGCCACGAACAACATCACATCTAACATATGACATTTCAATTCAGAACTTGGCAATTGTCATCCAAATTCAGGATTAGATATCCTTTATGTTCCTAACACTCGGATCCACACTTTCAAAACCAGTAAGGAAGCTGTGTGCCATCTGCCATAATCTGTAACGAGGCAAACCTGTCTTTACAGATAACAGATACAGCAAAACTTTCCATTTACCTCTGGACGCAGGGAGCGAGCAGCTCATGCCTAGATCCCAGGAGGCTGAGGCAGGACTGTTACAAGTTTAGGCCCAGCAGGGGCTACAGCCTAAGGCCCCTTCTCGAAAATCAAGGGAACAAACAACAAAAACCCCACCAACTCCAAAGGACCAAAATTACACTTGTCATGATGCCTTGCGAAATAGCCCCTATTTCCTTCTGTGTTATAACAAGCATCTATCTATCATCTATCTATCTATCTATCTATCTATCTATCTATCTATCTATCTATCTATCTATTTATTTGAGTTTTTCAAGACAGGGTTTCTCTGTGTAGCCCTGGCTGTCCTGGAACAAGTGCTGAGATTAAAGGCACTAATTTTATTGTTATAAGATTTTATTGTCATTAAGATTCCTGAGTAAGTCAAATTTGACAGAATAAATGTTTAGCCTCTTGGTTCATTATACACAAAAAGCAATCTTCATGTAACATGCCCTCTTCAGGACTAAGACCTTGGACATGATACTGAGACACAGACACCACCCCACCCCCAACCACAGAAAAGAAAACATTCAGTTTTTAAAGACTTGAGGCATGGCCAATTTGGCTTTTAGAGGACCAGCTATCAGATTCTTGGGACCTAGGTAGGTAATTCATGTCCCTATCACTTGGCACATTTCTATAGTCAGGCATCTCTATCTAGTGAGGGTACCATCCAGTGAGCTTCCTTTGCTCTCTAGGAAAGACAAAGGACAGTGGGCTACCATGCTTACGTGTTCAGCTATAGTAACACAAAGGAGTGACATCCCGGCAGACAGGAGATGGTTTCTATCACTGGTATCTTTTGGGAAGGGGTACGCTAGGTCCCCTTGATCTTACCTACAGCAATATGCCATGCTGTTACAGTTCACTTTGTGTGTCCACTTGATTGGGTTATAGAATATTGGTCAACCATTATTATGGGTGTTCTCCTGAGTATATGACTTGGATGAGATTAGTATTTTACTTGGTAAATGGAATAAATCACTTTGACCTGCCTAATGTGGTAAGGCCTTATGCGACCAGCTCAGTTTGAAAGCCTGAAATGACTCGGCCAGGCTGGGGACACAGCTCAATGGTAGAGTGTTTTTCTAACATGCGCAGGGCCCTGGCTTTGCTTCCTTCAAGTGGGAAAGAATTTTCCTTCTGACCTTTGGCCTTGCCCATGCTGTCTCTTGCTGTCAGCCTCATGTTGAGGAATTTGCTTTTCACAACTCTTAAGCCCGCTGACCTTCAGATGAGAGCGACGGCTGACTGTCCTGGTTCTCAGGCCTCTGAACTTCAGAGCAGAACGAAACCCCTGTTCCTCGGGGTCTCCGGCTTGCTGATTCACCTTGCCTCAATCTTCATCACGTGGAGCAATCCCTTGCCACACATCTCAGAACCCTTCTCTCGTCATCCACCCCACCCACATCGATTGCTTCTCTGTGGAACCTAGTTACCACAAATGTCCAGGACTTCTCCCTAATTTTCAAGGGTCCTATCAATCCCAATAATGTATTTGCCAGGTAAGTGCTAAGATGTCTGGAACCCTTACAAGAGAAGAAAAATATACAACAGGAGACACACCAGGAAAGTCAGACATGATTTGTCAGCCTTTATTAGTCAAGAGTGAAGCCGGGCCCTAGAGTTTCCTTTAAAAAACAAACAAAAAAACAACCCAACCTTGTTTACAGCAAACTATGATTAACTTCTAGTGACTTTTAATTATATGTTCAAGGCTACAGATCAAGAATTGTTTGCTTTCCAATCATATATTCTTTTGAGATTAAAATACAAGTGTAAAACAGGTTAAAATAAGATTTACCCCAATGATTTAAAACATAATTCCAATTGAGAGACATTTCAAACACCATGAATATAACTCAGGACCTTAGAATCATTTTACCTTTGAGGTAGCACAATAATTCTTAATTGGGTTTTTTTTTAAATTATTACAATGAGTTAAAAACAAAGCAACAAAAAAACAAGGAATCTAATCTTTGTTCAAGGTGGGCTAAATGGTTTTCTGCAAATCCCCCATGAGGTGAGCGACAATTTTCACTCTTTTTTTTTTTTTAATGTTTTTTTTTTTTATAAAGATAGCCCTGCAGAGTGTACTAGGAATCCCACGGGAAGGCTGCTCCCCATAGCACAGACATCAGAATCACGGAGAACGTCAGCAGTCAAGACAGGAGAGACAAGAGGTAACTGTAGTGAGAGATAAAAACTACCCAGATCGTGGGGAGACTGGCTTACAAGTGCATTATCAAAAACAAAAATTCCATTATCAACTGATTTGAGAAAGATAAAAGATGACATTCATGGGTCTTTTCTTTCTCTGTGCAAAATGCTTTCATCTTTTTAAAATGAAGACTGTGACACGCCATAAAATGCTGTGTGCACAGGGCGCTGGGACACCAGCAGCAGCACATAGCGGCTCCGCCACCACAAGCAGAGAATCTGGGCAGTCAGGGTGCATGAGGCCCCTCCGGCTGGAGTGCAGGGCTTTCTTTTTCTTTCTTTCTTTCTTTCTTTTTTTCTTTTTTCTTTTGCCACTTTGCTGCTGAATTTGCTTACTAAACTGCTCAAAGAAAAGCTCAATGCTGATTTCTGAGACTCTATACCAGGAACATATAATTCTTTAAGAAGACTATGAGCCTGAGGATGAGAACAAAAGAGCCTGTCCTGCAGAGAATTCAACCAAGAGAAGACAGTGAGTGGGCTAAGCTGGGGCAGAAAGGAAGAGAAATACTGCAGCTGGACCTCACGGCTCTGAGGAACATTCTCTGTCATTTCAAATCAATAGCAAAGCCAGGGAGGAGGGAGGGAAAGGCGCACCCTCAGAAGAGAGGAGCTACCTAAGGAATCTTTCTGATACTCCTCCTAGGGCCCAGCCATCTGCTGTGGGAGTTGCCTGCCACAATGGGGACCCTGCAACCGTGAGAAAAACCTGGTCTGTCACCTCTGATTCTCTAAGCTGCAGAGAGACCTGGAATACTGTCAGGGCCTGGCACTGTGGTGACAGCCATCTTTCACCACCACCGGAGCTCCCGCAGACTCCGTGTACCTCTCCCATGACCCCGTCACACGTGCCCCAACACAGGGCCACACTGCAGCGAAGACTCAATCAGTGGCTACAGCAGAACTTGGACTTGATGCCTTCTCTGTAAAAGAGCAGCTGTCAGTGAGGCAGGAAGGGTGACAAGGAGGACTCTGAAGCCTAGCCCGGGAAGGGCGAGGGCAGGCGAAGGCCTACCCTAGCAGCCTACAGGAATAACTCTGGCAGGAGAGTCACAGCCAGCCTTATCCAACGCTGGCATGGAGGGTGGGGGAGGGTTCAGAGTCTTTATAAGGTCTGGGGTTGGACTTCTGGGCTACTCCTGGAGCCCAATGCACCTCTTACCTTTGCAAGAAATCAGGTGTTATTCTGTCAAAGTACAAGGCCTGATTTATTTAATAAAGCAATACCATAGAAAAGGACCTTAGGAAAATTCGGGATCACTTTGAGGGTTTTCCAGTGCTAGCTGCCTGCTTCATAGTAGTAGTTACGACTGTACAATTCCCAGATCTGTAACGTAGGCTACTCAGATCAGCCTGGAGAGTCCTGCTTTTACCTCATGGAACACAAGAAAAAGTGACTAATTACCAAAATTGTGGCAACTCACCTGCTTTGGACATTTCTTGGCTATGGTGACCATGGCAAAAGTCGAGACTGTTACTTAGAAAGGCCTTCACAGTAATTCCACATTTCTACATGATAACTTGTCTTCCTGTGGCTGTTACAGTGCTGGAGACCAAACCCAGAGCCTTGCACGTGCCCCGTGTGCTTTGTCACCGAGCTGCACCCAGCCCCTACCCCCAATGATACCTAGTTTTGAAAACGGATATTTAGGACAAATGCCTGAGTCAGTGGACAAACTCCATGTATATGAATACATCCAAGGTGAATTCTCTAAATAGAGAAATAATTTCCTTAAAAAAAAATAGCTTCTTTGTTAAGAGTTTAAAAACTGATGATTTCTAGGCACGCTATGCAGTAACGCTAGAAGGGAAGGAGTTCTCTGTGCAGCACAGCCTCCTGCTGGCTTCCCGCTATCAGCCAGTGAAAGGGACAGGCAGGGCTCACTCAGGGAAGTACTCAGGTCAGATAAAGTGACAACACCTCCAGACCCTGGCTCCTCATATCAGCACCATGCCCTGACCAGCTGAGCTAACCAGCCACCCCTGGCTCCTTAGAAAAGGATAGCAATTTGTTTATGTAAACAGCACAGAGGTTAAACAAAACAAAACAAAACAAAAACCTACTAAATACAAACAACAAAAACCCTAACCCAGATAACCTTTCCTGGCTACTACTGGAAAGAGTGTTGAATCCAAGTTTCCTGCTAACGTGAGTCTTAGTACTCAATCTGCCCATACGGATCTGCTGGGCCTCTTTCTGAGTTTAGACACAGCTGTAAAGTGTGTAGCTGCCAGCAAATGGTACAGAGCCTCTGGGGCAGAGACCTCCAGTATAACTGCTACCACCTTCCACTGTGAGAGTAAAGCAGCATTGTGAACACACTGTGGACTTTCTAAAAGACAAACGAGACGGAAGGCTCTACCATTTTCTCCCTCGAGAAGGACTGCGGAGGTGCTGTCTACAGCTACTCAACAGGTGTCTGCAGACCTTAGAACTTTCAGAAGCAACGTTAGCAGCAAGAGAGGAAAGGAGGGTGTTACGCTTTGGACTTTGAATCAGGCACTTAAATTGCTGGAGAGACATTCTGAACCAAATGTGAAACCTGGGTTGGAGTACTCATGACATAAGTGGTCTAATGACGGCGTTCAGAAGCAAAGTGGAGGGTGGGTGTGGGTGGAACCTCCATCCATCTTTCAGTGCTGACTTTCAAGATTTCTAAATGCCCTTAACCACAGCAATGGCAGCGGCGGAGACAGCAGCAGGAGCGGTTCTGTCGTGTCTGTTTTCTGTGTGTGTTCTTGTGGCTGACTGGAAGGTTTTGGTATCACACTGAGAAGGCTCCAAGATTCATCACATCTACTGCCCGGGGTCCATCAGATCCAAGTTGGAGCCAAACATCTTCACCAGCTGTTCTTCGTAATGTGAGATGTTCCTCTTCATGATGTCCATGCAGGGGCCCAGAAGCCTCTCAAATGCTTGAACATCCATAACTGCATTGTTAAAAAAGGTGTGGGAGAGAATGATTTGTTTACAGTAACAGTTTAAGTAATTTCCTGCATGCAACCCTTTTCCTAAACACACTACTCGCTCATGTTACAGGAGTGAACGTTAGAATACTGGGCACATGGGAAAAGGGGAAACGGGTGCTTCTGCATACTACAGCAGGAGGCATCTGGGTTGAAGATTAATGGCGGACAATGCTTGTCTTGTTCCTCCACAGGCCTGGCCACCTGCCTCCATCACTGCTGCTTTCATAGGCCTGTGTGCTTGTGTGTCTGTGTGCCTGTTTGTGTGCCTGTGTACCTGTTTGTCTGTGGGCCTGTTTGTCTGTGGGCCTGTGTGTCTGTGGGCCTGTGGGCCTGTTTGTGTGCCTATGTATCTGTTTGTCTGTGTGCCTGAGTGTCTGTATGCCTGTTTGTCTGGGAGTCTGTCTGCCTGTTTGTCTGTGTGCCTGTGTGTCTGTGTGTCTGTTTGTCTGTGTGCCTGTGTATCTGTGTGCCTGTGGGCCTGTTTGCCTGTGGGCCTGTTTGTGTGCCTGTGTATCTATGTGCCTGTCTATCTGTGGGCCTGTGGGCCTGTTTGTCTGTGAGCCTGTCTGCCTGTTTGTCTGTGTGCCTGTGTGTTTATGTGCCTGTGTGCCTGTCTGCCTGTGGGCCTGTCTTACTCACAGCCTGGATTCATTGCTCAGAAATGATTTCTAGGGTACTGGGGTAGAGCTTTAGTAGCACAGCATGTGCTTAGAATGTGCAAGGTTTTAAGTTCAATGCCCAACAACTCCCAGAGAGAGGGGGTGAGCTTTGCTATAAGAATTCATTTACACAAACTATCCAGACCTAGAACTGAACAAGAGTCATCAGAATAAGTCAGGCCAGTTACAGGAAAGACAATAAAACCCCTGTATATTAGTAATGCACAAAGAATTTTCTTTTCCATGTTTAGAATGTTTATTAGCCTATTTCAGCCATACATGATAATGGTTTTTATCATGGTATCTTCACACATGCATGATTTTGACCATGTCCATCCCTCACTACCTGCCGCCCACTCTCACTCCAACCCATCCCCCTTCTTCCCAGCTAGTTCCCACCCTGCTCTTCTGATTTCATGTCTTTTTGGGAGGAAGGGGGAGATAGAATTTAATCAGGATTATGTCTCCCTCCTCCAGCTGCCATTAGTTGCCTAAAGTTGGAGTAGGCCGTGGAAGCCCCTCACAAAGCTTTTTCTTACCTAAGCATTTGACATCTCCAACCGCGTAAGCGGAAGCAGCTCTGGGTTTGTTGGTGACCAGGGCAAGTTCTCCGAAGTACTGCCCCTTATGGCAATGGGCAATCTCGACCTCCTGGTTCCCTCCATTCTTGTTTGACTTGGTCTGCAACAAATAAAGAATATGATCCTGGCTGGCTCTAGGATCACAGATGGGCATGTCCAGTTGTGCACACTCAAATCATTTCTCAGAAAGTTCAACAAAACTACTAAGGAATTCGCATGCAGAAACTCTTGCCTGTACCCTGTAAACTTGGACAGGCAAATCTCTGTGACCTGGTACAACTGAAGGGTGGTTTTAGCTGGGTCTCCACCTAGGCCATAAGATGTTAGGTAAAGGCTAAGCATGCAGTGTCTTCTGTGGAGATCACACACTCTGGGAGATGTGACCAAAGCACGGCTGAAGCCCAATAAGGTCCCCTGCTAATTCTTCTGCTAGTCACGAGCCAAAGCACAAGAGCACTGGTTGGTTTGAGGCAGCCTTGGATGGTTTTGGGGGACAACATTTCTTTTAAAGAACTTTCTGCACTTCCACCAGAGCTGTGTCTCCATCCTTAACAAGCTGACTGCAGCCTTCAAACATCTGTGCTATGCTGCATCGCTACACTGGGATTGGTTTGGTTTTTTTCTTTCTTTTCTTTTTTTTTTTTTTTCCTTTTTGGTTTTGAGACAGGGTTTCTCTGTGTAGCCCTGGCTGTCCTGGAACTTACTTTGTAGACCAGGCTAGCCTCGAACTCAGAAATCCGCCTGCCTCTGCCTCCCGAGTGCTGAGATTAAAAGCGTGCGCCACCACCGCCCGGCTACACTGGGATTCTTATTTCTTATGAATCCATTTGCTAACAGTAACAACAAATTATGAGAATCAGCCTCTGGCTCTAAGAACCACGAATGTTATAAGCAGAAAAGCCCCTGCCCCAATTGGTAACATAGTCTCACTTTCTGGCTCTGGCTAGACTGAAACTAGTTATATACACTAAGCTAGCCCTGCCTCTTGAGTGCTGGGATTACAGGTATGCGCAACCATACCTGTCTAATTCTTTGTTACTTTACTTGTGTGTGCCTGTGTGAGCACGCGCAGATGGACTTTATTTGTGTGTGCGTGTGTGAGCACACACACATGCACACATGCACATGGGTACAGATATCCATGAGGTCCAGAGAAAATGTACTAAATCTTTATTAGTGGCAGTTCCACACCTCAGAGAGCGATGGCTTGGTATTCTTAAGTACAGGCCACACTATGCAAAGTAAACACTGGTGGGAGAACATGTACACAGCACACTCACACTCACCTTGCTTCTAATCAAGATGCTCACTTCCCCAGACTCTATGATATAGAAGCTGTCGGCCTTTTCACCCTGAAAAAGAGGAGGTTAGGTCAGACTCATGTCCAACACTGAAGACTGTCAGCACTGTCTGCTCTCAGACTCTATCTCCAAGTGCTCAAGTGGATCAATGGCTAACAAACTAAAGGTTTCTGATCAGTAAGGACATTAACCTCATTATGACTAACACTTCTCTTCCATCTTACACACTCATATTTATCTCCAGGAATATGCCCAGGTCACCAACTACACAGCATCTCTGCTCTGACTGCCTATGTTGGTGTGCCGAAACCCATTCAGGGGACCAGTAAACAAGAATACAGCAAACAGTGTCAAAGCAAGGCCCAGAGTATGAGGTGTAGGAATAACCTTGATCAACAAACACAGTCCTCCAGAAGAGAAAGGGAGAAAGCTCAAGCACTGCAAGCCAGGCACGATGACCTGAGGTTCAGAACCTGTTTGGGGAGGGAGTGCATGTCTGAAATCTCAGTGCTGGGGAGGCAGATGCCTGGGGTGGACTTTAGCAGGCTGCAAGCCAATTAAGAGGCCTTAGTTCTTTTGGGTTTTGTACCCCTCCCCTGCACTTCTTCTTCCCATAGGTTTCTCTGTGTAGCCATTGCTGGCTGTCCTGGAACTTGCTTTGAACAGCTTGATTCTGTCAAAAAAACAAAAAAAACCTGAAAGACTTCGGTGTTACGGTTTGGAGGTAAAATGTCTCCCAAAGGTCCATGCATTTGGTCCCCCTCTGGAGATACTTTCCTAGGAAGGTACTGAGCCTTGGGAACATGGGCCCAGCTCTGTCACTAGGAGTGGGTCTGCGTTTTGTGTTCTCTTTCTGACCACCACGCACTGACTTGTTCCTGCCAAGGATGAGCTGATACCCCTGAAACTGGGAGCAGAATAAATGGTCCCTTCCTTCAGGAAGGTGCTTCTGTCAGAAAATTAGTCACAGAGATAAGGAAAGGAAATGACAAGCCACTGGCAAGTCTGAGCAAGAAAAGAAGCACAAATATTATAAGGAATGAAGAAAAAAAAAAAAAGAACACCGGTCTATACACATACTACTGCAATGTCACAGATAGGACAGAACCAACTGCATGTGACGCAGACAGTATGTCATGCACTATGGTGCAAATGTGTAATAATGTGGAGAATGGCTTATGCTATGCTTTAAGCAGAACAAATGTGGGTTCTTTCTATACAGTTCATTGCCTTAGTAATTTTATATATATAATAAAATTTATAATATATTTATAATATAAATGTAAGCAAACTTTTACTTCTTAAAGCAAATATGGACGTTTCATGGTATTTGTGCTCTGTATACTCAAGGTGGGAATTGAGTTTGGCATAAACCTGTATAAAAAGCACTTGCAGTTACTCTGGAGGTCCAGCTGCAACGCTTCCTTTACAAACGACATGGGTTAATTACTTCCTGTTCTACACTATTGCTTTCCCATAGGTATCATCACAGTGGGCACTGTGGGCATTACTTGGGTCTTATTTATCCCAGGCTTCAACTATATAAATGTACCTAGCAAGCAAAGCCATTCAGAGCTAGGACCTGGGATGAACAGGAGGCTTCTGTCAGTGCTCTAGTGGGCTCTCTTCTCCTCTTTCACCATAAGTTTGACTAGTTCCCAAAGCTCTCTCTGGTGGGGCCAGTTCTATGCATGGGACACAAGCACACAGGCCTGGGATTCACACTGATCTGAAACCACCCTTATCACAGCTGTGCTCAAGGACAGACACAATGTCTAACTCGACTCAACCAGACACCTTCCCAGTGGTCTTGTCAGACCCATGGGCAGGTAAGTTTATCTTATATTTAAGTTTAGTCCCTAAAACTACTTACATGTAATTAAAATACAAACACAATAGGCAGAGAAAATTATAATATTTCTAAAAGGCATTACATGTAGCACAGAAGAGCTAAAAACTGTTATGTAGCTGAGGATGGTCCTGAACTCCCGACCCACTTGCCTTTACCTCCTAAGTGCTGGGATTCTAGGTGGGTAGCACCATGGACAGCTCACAGTCTTCTTTAATTATAATGGTCCGGTTTACTGTGTGCTGATCTTATATTATCCAAAAATAACTTATGAAAAAGATACTGTCGCCGGGCGTGGTGGTGCACGCCTTTAATCCCAGCACTCGGGAAGGCAGAGGCAGGCGGATTTCTGAGTTCGAGGCCAGCCTGGTCTACAAAGTGAGTTCCAGGACAGCCGGGGCTATACAGAGAAACCCTATCTTGAAAAACCGAAAAAAAAAAAAAAAGATACTGTCTTAGTCATCAGGGTTTCTATTCCTGCACAAACATCATGACCAAGAAGCAAGTTGGGGAGGAAAGGGTTTATTCGGCTTACACTTCCACACTGCTGTTCATCACCAAGGAAGTCAGGACTGGAACTCAAGCAGGTCAGGAAGCAGGAGCTGATGCAGAGGCCATGGAAGGATGTTCTTTACTGGCTTGCCTCCCCTGGCTTGCTCAGCCTGCTGTCTTATAGAACCAAGACTACCAGCCCAGAGATGGTCCCACCCACAAGGGGCCTTTCCCCCTTGATCACTAATTGAGAAAACGCCTTACAGTTGGATCTCATGGAGGCATTTCCTCAACTGAAGCTCCTTTCTCTGTGGTAACTCCAGCTGTGTCAAGTTGACACAAAACTAGCCAGAACAGATACAAAGGATCTACATATCAAAGACATCTCATAGATCTGATTTATCACTGGACACTGAGGACTCTGGTGTCAGCACAGAGATAACAGAGCATAAGCCCCAGGTTTCTCTGGATTCTAGTATAGATTATTAAAGTTTACTTAAAGTCATAAGAAAATAATATCCAGTAGAACAGACGCCCACCTCCAAATGAATGGAAGTCTGAGCCTAGCAGTGACTTTGAAGACTTCCAAGTTTAGGACAACTTGATAATATTGTCTCAAAACACAAACCAAAAGGGCTACGGATGCAGCTCAGTGGCAGAAGACTTGGCTTAGCATGTGAGCTCAGTCCCTGGTACTCCATGTCTCAGGGAGATGGGCATCCATGAACTTCAGAGGTCTTAGTAGAAGGGATGACATGAGCCCCATCTCTCCCTCCTTCCTGAGTGCTGGGATAAAAGGTACGCACCATCATACCCAGCTAAATCTTTGTTTTCTATTGGAATCAGAGTAACACTATGTGTCCCAGGCTGGCCTTGACTTGTGAACCTAATATCTTAGCCTTTTTTTTTTTTCTGTTTTGTTTTTTAAGACAGGATTTCCTCTCTGTAGCCCTGGTTGTCCTGGAACTTACTCCGCATGCCAAGTTGGCCTTGAACTCAGAGACTGGCCTGCCTCTGCCTTTTGAGTGCATGGGTTAATGGCATGTGCCACCACCGCCTGGCTTGCCTTCTCCTAAATGCTGGCATTACAGATGCGCATTACCACAGTCCACAAGCAGGACACTGTTCCTTAAGATGCTGACTTCCAGAACAGGAGCTGTGTAAGACCCCGACTCACCTGTGCGATTATTCGCTCTCCGTCCTTATAGATCTTTTCCCCGATCACATCCACAATCTTCATTCGTTCTGACATCTAAATAACGGATACAGTTACACAGTATAAGGATAAAGCCTGACTGAATGTTATGGTTACAACTAGGTTAGAACAGCATTATTTGAAAACCTAAGAGTAATTTTAACAGCTTTTTGTAAATCACATAAACAGACTCTTATTCAAACTTTACCTCTAGTGACTTAAAGAGTGGAACAGACTCAATAAATGATTCAAACATCTTCCTCTTCTTTGCATTGTTTTTCACTATGATTCTTCTAAAAGTCACCCGGTCCTACAAGAAAAAATTAGAAAAATTCTACTATATGTCTGTGTAGGAAAACATCTATTGTTTAAATAGCTGAACAACTGCTAGAGAGCTGGAAGTCACTGTATCAACAGAGTTTAATGATGCTGGAAGAAAAAAACCCTCTAAGCAGAAGTTTCCAAACTGTAGTTTGCTGTGTTCAGTGAGTGCCACCTATGGGCCATAAATAGAACACAAAACAAACTCCCATTAAATACCTGGGTGCTCATAAGTACTATGGGGTATCAAAAGATACCCTCCAGAAAAGGCAAATGACACCTGTCAAGAGTTTGTAACTATAATGAAAAGAGAACATAAAATATGTAGGGCCCAGGGTCTTAATCAACACTTAGGAGGCTGAGGCAGGAAAACTATACATCCAAGATCAGTCTGGGCTGCAAGGTGGGTTCTTGGCCAGCCTGGATGATAGTGAGACCCTATCTCTAACAAAAACATAAGAGAAAACAAAACTTAAAGTAGTAAGAATATTTGCAATTGATATATGCTGAGGGAAAATATAAAGGAATTTAAAAGGCATATAGTTCAAGATGGCATTTGAACTGAAATGTACTAGGTCAAAGTACAGAAGGCAAATGCTACAGCCATTTCCAGTGGGCTCCAGGGCATGGCAGTGTAAGCCTGTGATCCCAGACACTCAACAGACAGAAGACTCAACAGCAGGAGGCCCAACTGAGCAACTTAGCTCTATCTCACCAAAAAAAAAAAAAAAAAAAAAAAAAAAAAAACAAAAAAGGTTTGGAATGGGATCTAAGTTAGCAATATTTCTCTTCTACCTCTGGCTGTCAGAGATGAATGTTTTACAAACAGTAATGCCATCCTTAATGTAAAGGCTGACAGATGAAGGTCAGAAGCTGCAGTATAGAAAGGGCTGGGCTGCAGCTGCTTAGCATCTTTGGTGATAGGCAGGCTCGTGGTGGAGACAATGTGGTTTTTATGGGCTCTTGTCCATTAGCCCCAGAATTCCAGGCCCTGTCTCATGCTATGACTCACTTACTTGATCAGAGAAGTCACTTACATTCCCAGTATGGGCGACTGTGGGCCCTTCCCCTCCACTGCTCTAAATTACAGTGCTAGTTTACAGCTCTCTGGCAGGAAGCTGGGTTCCATTTTCCTCACTGTCTGCTTGCTCGACAGGAGCTACTCAGTCTTAATGCTCTCATGGGACGCATCATCTGCCATTGATTTCTGAATTCTTGTTTTGTTTTTTTTTTTTGTTTTGTTTTGTTTTTGAGACAGGGTTTCTCTGTGTAGCTCTGGCTGTCCTGAAATTCACTCTGTAGACAAGGCTGGCCTCAAACTCAGAAATCCACCTGCCTCTGCCTCCCAAGTGCTGGGGTTAAAGGCATGCAACACCACTGCCTGGCGATTTCTAGATTTTAAGGTTAAGAATTTATCACATGGGCTGGAGTTGGCTCAGTGGTTAAGAGCACTGGCTGCTCTTCCAGAAATCTTGTCTGGTGTGTCTAGAAACAGCTACAGTCTGAAGATGATGTACAGTAGACTCATATACATAAAATAAATAAATGTTTAAAAAGCTACTTTCGTGCTTGCTTTGGCAGCACATATACTAAAATTGGAATGATAGAGAGAAGATTAGCATGGCCCATGCGCAAGGATGACACGCAAATTCGTGAATAGTCCAGAAACTTAGAATACCCAAGATACAATTTGCAAAACACATGAAATTCAAGAAGAAGAAAGACCAAAGTGTGGATACTTTGTTCCTCCTTAGAATGGGGAACAAAATACCCATGGAGGGAGTTACAGAGACAAAGTTTGGAGCTGAGACTGAAAGAAGGACCATCCAGAAACTGCCCCACCCGGGGATCTATCCCATAAACAGCCACCAAACCCAGACACTATTGCATATACCAACAAGATTTTGCTGACAGGAGCCTGATATAGCTGTCTCCTGTGAGGCTATGCCAGTGCCTGGCAAACACAGAAGTGGATGCTCACAGTCATCTATTGGGTGAAACACACGGCCCCCAATGGAGGAGCTAGAGAAAGTACCCAAGGAGCTGAAGGAGTCTGTAACCCCATAGGAGGAACAACAATATGAACTAACCAGTACCCCCAGAGCTCACATCTCTAGCTACATATGTAGCAGAAGATGGCCTAGTTGGCCATCATTGGGAGGAGAGGCCCTTGGTCTAGCGAAGATCATATGCTCCAGTACAGGGGAACGCCAGGGCCAGGAAACAGGAGTGAGTGGGTTGGAGAACAGAGCAGGGGGCGAGGTATAGGGGACTTTCGGGATAATATTTGAAATGTACATGAAGAAAATATCTAATAAAAAAAGCTACTTTCATACTTTGGAATATTATGCCACTATCTTTTTTTTCATTATCTTTAAAATTCAGTTTCTGTATATTTTCTGGGCTAATCTGGGCCAAAAATATTGTAGAATGAGGGCAATTAAGATTGAAATGCTGTTGTTGGGTACAATGGGACTTGCCTTTAATTCCAGCACTTGGGAGCCAGAAACAGATCTCTGTGAGTTTGAGGTCAGCCAAGGGCACATAGTAAAAGAAGGCTACCCCAGATGCTGATGTCCTCTTCTGTGTGTCTGAAGGTAGCTACATGGTACTCATGTGCATAAAATAAAGAAAGAAATACTTTAAAAAAAAAGGCTTTCTTCAGTGACTTATATATTGGGGTTCCTGTCACATCAAATAATTTGTTTGTTTGTTTGTTTGCAAGTTCTCATGTAAGCCAGGGGTTCCTGTCCCATCAACCAACTTCTTCCTTCCCCTTCCTTCCTTCCTTCCTTCCTTCCTTCCTTCCTTCCTTCCTTCCTTCCTTCCTTCCTTCCTTCCTTCCTTCCTTCCTTCCTTGACAAGTTCTCATGTAAACCAGGCTGCTCTTGAACCCACCACGTAACCAGAAAGCATTCTCCCATGCCTGGTTCTCTGCAGAGTTGGGGACTGAGTTCAGGGCTTCCTTGCACTCCACCACTGAGTGACCTTTCCCAGGCAAGGCTGGTCCTCTGTCTTTATGACTTCGTACTTTCCAGAACTTTTATTTTATGCTGTGCAAGGCCAGCTCTTGTGGCTGTGAACAGCACTAAAAAACTCTAGGATGCCCACCTACATCTTGAGGAGTAGTGAAGAGGAAACTTGCACAGGCAGTAAGTGCACAAGAGGACAAAGAGTCCTCACATTCAAATGAAGAAAGGAATGTCACTGCTGCTCATGTTTGCCAGAATTATCCTGACTGGGGGCAATGGCTCGTTTAAGCAGGAATGTAGAATCCAGTGTAAGGTCTCCGTGACAACATGGTCCTTGCTTATCCTCAGCAGGCAGTGCAAACATTTTGCCTTTGAACCTCTCTGAAGTTCCACTTCTGGACATAGGACAGAAGTTCCAAGACAGACTGAGCTTGCAAAGTAAACAACTGAAGCAGGAGAAAGGCAGAATCCCAGGGGCATCTTCTTCAAGGGTCACCAGCATCACATCAGGGACAAGAAAAGACTGAAGTGACTTCAAGTTAGTAGGGCAGGCTGAGATCTAAGAGGAGTATCCTTAACTACAGGCAGGTGGTGACCAGCACCACGGTCACAGAGAACAAACAGGTGGTGACCAGCACCACGGTCACAGAGAACAGACAGGGGGAGACCAGCACCATGGTCACAGAGAATCGGAGCTACTATTCTCTGGGGATCTACCTGTGCCAGGCTTTGATGCGGCTATTTCTCTCGTGTCTAAAACCCTCATGTCAAGCCAGAAGGCTGACAATTTCATAGTCCATTATATTTTAAAATAATTTCCATTTTTATTTATATTTTTATTCATAGTATTTTTATTAATTATTCACTTATATTACTTATATGAAAAGTAGGTTATATAATTTTCAAATGTTTGATGATTTTCACTATTTCCATTATTATGGCTAAAGAATAAATACTAATTTCATTTTTTCAGACACACCAGAAGAGTTTATCAGATCCCATTACAGATGGTTGTGAGTCACCATGTGGTTGCTGGGAATTGAACTCAGGACCTCTGAAAGAGCAGTCAGTGCTCTTAACTGCTGAGCCATCTCTCTAAGCCTAATTTCAAATTTTGATTTGTTAAGATTAATTTTACATTCCAGGATAGGATCTACTGTGGTGGCCATTTACGTTCTTAAAAAGAATATATTCTGCTGTATGTGTTCTACACATTTCAATTAGATCCTGCTGGTTTATATATCCTCAATGGCTTTCTGCTGAGTAGTCTGTCAGTGTGGCGAGACAGTGTGTCATCTGTGATGTGGATCTGTCTACATCTCCTATTAGCTTTCTCACCTACAAGCTCTGCCACTGCTCTGCATACACGTTTTAAGGCTGCTGTGCCTCTGGGCAGACCACACTCACTGTTATGCACGTTGGCAGGCTGCACCTTTCATTACTATGCAGTGCTTACTCTTCTTTGTCCCTGCAATTTTTGTTGTTCTGAAATCTGATAATAATGTGATTATTCCCTTTTTATCGACATTCACATAATGCATCTATTTCTATCCTTATTTTTTACTTAATCATTGTATTTGAGTGAGTTTGTTAGACAGCATATGGCTGGATCATTTCTTTTTTGGGTTATGGGGAGGGAGTTTGGGGGGGTGGGGAATAACAACTTGAGACAGGTTTTCTCTGTGTAGTCCTGACCGTCCTAGAACTCACTCTGTAGACCAGGCTGGCCTCAAACTCAGAAATCCACCTGCCTCTGCCTCCCGAGTGCTGGGATTACAGGTGTGCGCCACCATGCCCGGCTGGATCACTCCTTAAATGCAGTCTTACAGTCTTCTTAAATTAGAGTGTTTGCTTACCTTTTGCTCTTCTTTTTACTTTATTTTCTAATTTTATGTGCATAGATGCTCTGCCTACATATAGGTGAATACAATCATTGTATCCAAAGGCCAGAAGGGAGCATGGGACACCCAAGAACTGGAGTTACGGACAGTTGTGACCTGCCATAAGAGTGCTAGGAATTTAAGTGTGTCCTCTTGAAGAGCAGCCAGGGCTCTTAATCCAGTGAGCCATCTCTCCAGCCCATTTCTATCTTTAAAAGAGACAAAGCTGTTATTATTATTAGGGAGGGGTGTCGAGCACAGGTGCATTGGTGACGGTCAGAGGACAACTGTCATAAATCAGTTCTCGCCTTCCGTGGTGGGCTCTGAGGACTGAACTCAGGGTGACATGCTTGTACAGAAAGTTCTTTTATTTGCTAAGCCTGTGAAACAACATTAGGTTGTTTTATTGACACAAGGACTTGCTTTGTAGCCCTATCTAGCTTGGACTTAACTACGTAGACTAGGTGGTCTCATGTTTGTAGCGATCCTCCTGCCTCTGCCTAAGTGCAGGAGTTATGACTGTGCCACCACTGGCCTATTCAGATAACATCTGAATTGTCACATTAGGAAGTTGGTTTATAAAATGTGACTCCCTCTCTATACAGTGTTGGTGGAGGAGGGAAGATGGAGTATCACTATGTCTGACTTGAAAGCCTGGGCTTAGGTGGTTCTCAGGTTCCCAGGCAGCTGAGTGCTTGAGCCTAAGACTCACTCAGCTAGAGACCTTTTTAGAGGCAGCTCTAGGCTTACATTACACACATATGAGTCACATCAATGTACTGCAAAACTGGACTCTTTTGATAGGTTTTACTTCAGTCTGGCCTCTCCCTCTTTATAAAATGTAGTTGTCTCAAATACTTTGTCATGTGTAACAACCACTGCAGTCACTCTACAAACTCTCACATAATTTAGAAACTGAACAGGCTGCTCACTGTTCACCTGCATTTCCTCCTTGTTCTTTTGGGTTTCTAGTGTCTCTAACTTTGCTTCTTCTATTGTTTCCCTCCTGAACTGGATTTGGCCATCCCCTTCCAGTGAGAAGGTCCTCATTGCTGAAGGGTCTCTTCAGGGAGCAGAGCGCACTGGCTGACAGGAGCATTCTCCAGCACTGACTGTGGCTTCTCCCCAGTCACCATGCATCCACCACTCCCCTGCATTCGAGACACCTCATGCTGGGCACTGGGTTACCCATTTCTTCACGCTTCTCTTGTTTGGGATCCGCTATTTTTGTTTGTTTGTTGTTTCTTTTGAGACAGCCTCAATATGCTGCCTTAACTGGCCTGGAATTTATAATGTAGACCAGGCTGACTCATAGAGATCCACCTGCCTCTGCTTTCCAAGTACTGGGATTCAAGGGTTGTGCTACCGTTCCTGGCAGGATTCACTTATTTTTAATTAATATATATTATATATATAAGTGTGTGTGGTGTATGCGTGTGTATTTTTTTTACGAAGTTTAGGAAATTTTGATTCATCTGTTATTCTTCCATTAACCAGAAAGATATTAATTCCATGACATAAATTAATTCTTATAAGAGAGGCAGAAATAACTACAGAGATTCTCATTTTAAAAGTAAAATATGGAATTGTACTATAAGATATTTTTGAAAGAAGAGTTACAGATTATGGATATGTAACGTAATGCAAAAAGAAATCAGGTAGCCAGGTTGTGGTGGCACAGCCTTTAATCCTAGCACTTGGGAGGCAGAAGAAGCAGGCAAATCTGTGAGGTTGAGGCCAGCCTGGTCTACAAAATGAGTTCTAGGACAGTCAGGGCTACCCTGTCTCAAAATACCATAGATAGATAGGTAGATAGATAGACAGACAGACAGACAGACAGACAGACAGACAGACAGATAGACAGAAATAAGGTAGACAGTAGATAATATACACAAGAACTACAGTGTTTTACCAAAGACAACTAGATCCCATTTCCCTGAATGTGGTCATTAGTATTCCTGATGATCCACTGGGTATGGCTGTGGATGGCTACTGGTACAACTAGAGATGGCAGTGCCACCTAGCTAAGGTTTCATGACAGCACCACCACTGTGGCTGCTCCTCTTCCTCCTTTTCTGTGTGTACACGTGTGTAAGTCCTAGGCTACAACTTAGGACATTCTGTGTAATTGCCTAATAAAAACAAGTAAATGTAGCAAGAACCCTGTCACCATGAGGGTACAGACCACTCACATTTCTGTAACTTAGAATAAAGGACATGTGGCTAAGTCATTGAGGAAACATATTTTTTGATAACTAGCTATAGAAGATAGTGACACGTGACACGACACCATACACTTCTCACTCACCAATCCCCAAAGGGAGCCTTCTGAGGTGGCGATGATGGTAGCAGCTCTCGGGGTATTGTACATCAGAGCTAGTTCTCCAAAACTGCCACGGTTGTCATACTGACCAACAGAACGTGTTTGATTATCTTTCGTTACTAAAATGTCATAGGTTCCCCTAGAAGAATGATAAGAAATAGTTAATTACTTCTGATAAATTTAAAAACTGACTGGTACATATAAGACATAAGAGGTGCAGAGGCGAGGACAGAGCTCAGTTGAAAGTGTTTTCCTAGCATGCAGGAGGTGCTGGGTTTGAACCCTGATCTAGATAAACCAGGCATAGCAGTTCATGTCTGCAATTACAGCACTGGGGAGTCAGAAGCAGGAGGATCAAAAGTTAAAGGCCATCCTCAGCTACACAGTGAGCTTAAGGTAGGTCTAGGTACACAGCATCCTGCCTCACAGGGGATAACCAACATAATTTTGCTAAAACATACAAATGATTTGTGCACTTAACATTGCTATTATTTTTATTAAATTCTATGTGCATGGATGTTTTGCCTACATGAATACTTATGTACCATGTACATGCAGTGCCCAAGGAAGCCAAAAGAGGGTGTCTGATTCTTTGCAGCTGGGGTCATACACTGCCACATACACATTAGGAACTGAACCTAGGTCCTCTGGAGCTGCAGCCAGTACCCTTAACTGCTGAGCCATCTCTCCAGCCCTGCATTTGACTTTGCATTTTCCAACCTTGATGAATTGACTTGCTCAGTTTAGTAACTTTTTTGTAGCACTCATGAGGATTTTTCCTGCAAAGACTTTCACTTCTTTTCTAGTCTATATGAACTTTCTTGCTTACTTCTGCCTTACTACACTGGCTGGGGCTTCCAGCACAATAGTAACTGGAAACGGAGAGCACAAGCACCCTTTCTTATGCTCAATCTTTCCTGGGAAGGTGGAAGGAGTACAGGGTCTTTCAGCTTAACCCAGGCTGGCCTTGAACTCCTGACCTCTGGCCTTAGTTCCCTATATAAGTCACTATATTTTGCATGATAAACAGTTTATTACAAAAAGATGTTGAATCTTATTAAGTATTCTGTGGAAAGCATTGAGTTGACAGTAAAGTTTTCCTTTCATGGTTTGTTGAAAACAAGGACCAAACTGATTAAAATAATTAAACAACTTTCTACCTGTTATTGCAAATGATTGCTAAAAAAAATACTCAGAACTACCCTTTAGAGAAATGGACATGCTCCACACACTAAGAAGCAAACAAACTTCTCAGAATTTCTGTAAGACAACTAACAACAATATCAACAACTAACTCAAAGAGACCCTTTGGGGGCTGAATGATGGTTCAACTGGCCAAGTGCCTGCATGTCCAACAGTGGTGGCCCATGCTTTTAATCCCTGCATTCCAGGAGGCAGAGGCAGGTGACCCTCTGAGTTCCAGGGTGGCCAGGACTACACAGAAAAACACTGTCTTGAAACAATCAATCAAAAAAACAAAGAAGGGCCCACACTTCTCATCCCAGGCCCATGAAGGCAGGCAGATACATAACTGAGCTTGCTGGCTGGCCAGCTTATGCTAACTGGTGAGCCCCAGGCCTCAAATAAGGTGGACAGAACCTGAGCAATGGCACCCAAGGAGTCCTCTTACCTCTGAACACTGACACAGCAACACTGACATGTGTGTAATCATAAACACACATAAGTCCTGGTGAAACCATTCAAAAGAGATAAAGATACTGAAAAGATTTATTGCAGGGTAACTCACCAGACAATATAACAGTAAAAGTAAAAAAAAAAAAAAAAAAACAACACAAAACAATTATTCTGGGGCTCAAGAGATAGCTCAGAGGCTAAAAGCACTGGTTGCTCTTCTGAGAAATAGAGTTTACTTTCCAGAATACACAAGGTAACTCATAACTATTTGTAACTCCAGTCCCAGGGTATCCAATGCCCTGCTTCTTTTAGTGGGCACCAGGTATGCATGTGGTACACGGACATGCATGCAGGCAAAACACCCATACGCATAAAAAAGGTTTTTTAAAAAAATACCTTCAATTGTAATAATGAAATTATAATTTGATATATAATATAATATAATATATTATATGAATAATAAAATATAATAAATATAATTTAATTATAGTAATTAATTAGCCAGTAGTATCAAGGACACAAAAGATAACCAGGAAGTTGTAAAATTTTTCATTCAAAATTTTGAAAGGAATCAGAGAGATGACTTGGTGGTTATGAGCACTGGCTGCTCTTCCAGAGGATCCAGGTTCAATTCCAAGCACCTACATGGTAGATCATAATCACCTATAACTCCAGTCCCAGGGGATACAATGCTGTCTTCTGGTCTCTGTGGGTAACAAGCATGCCATGTGATGCACAGACAGGCATGCAGGCAAAACATACATATACATAAAGTTTTTAAAAATTTAAAAAACCAGCCGGGCGTGGTGGCACACGTCTTTAATCCCAGCACTCAGGAGGCAGAGGCAGGCGGATTTCGGAGTTCGAGGCCAGCCTGGTCTACAAAGTGAGTTCCAGGACAGCCAGGGCTATACAGAGAAACCCTGTCTCGAAAATCAAAAAAAAAAAAAAATTAAAAAGCCAAGAATGGTGGCACACATCTTTAATCCTAGGAGGCAGAGATAGACAGAGACAAACTCTGTGAGGCCAGCTTGAACTACATAGAGAGTTCTAGGACAAGCAGAGCTACAAAGAAAAACCCTGTCTCAAAACAAAACAAATGTGAACAGGGCTGGAGAAATGACTTAGCAGATAAGAGCACTTGTTCCCCTTGAAGAAGACCCAAGTTAGGTTCTTAGCATTCATGCCAGGCAGCTCACAACCACCTGTAACTCCAGTGCCAAGGCATCCACTGCCTTCTTCTGACCTTGACCAACACCAGTACCTATGTGCCATGCATAAACCCAGATACCCAGACATACACATAACCTAAAACTTCCTTTGAACAGGGGCCAGTCAGATGCCTCTTTGGTAAGAGTTCTTGCTGATAAGCCTAACAACCTAAGTATTTTCAGTCTCTGAGACCCACGTGATAGAAGGAGAAAACTTGACTCCAGCAAGTTGTCCTGATGTCTGTACATGCAGATACCGTGTGTGTGTAAAACACAAATGAATAAATGCAAAAAACAAAATATTTAGAAATTTTTAACAAGCAAGTTTTTTTTTTGTTTTTTTTTTTTTTAAGATTTATTATTATATCTAAGTACACTGTAGCTGTCTTCAGTCGCACCGGAAGAGGACGTCAGATCTCATTAGAGGTGGTTGTGAGCCACCATGTGGTTGCTGGGATTTGAATTCAGGACCTTCAGAAGAGCAGTTAGTGCTCTTGCCCACTAAGCCATCCCGACAGCACAACAAGCAAGTTTTGATAAGCCAAATTTACAACAGTTACTTAATGACAAAGAATCCCAAAGCTCAGGGCAGTAACCAGAAAATTCTAAATAAGCCTCCATTGTGGCAGCAATTGTATAAAAGGTTTATTTCTCACTTAAAACTTGTGATGTGCCTAAGAGAACACCCTGGTTTTTAGAAAACACAGGTGGAGGTAAAGGAGCATTGTATCTGAAACTTATTGTGTGTTGTCTGAGACAGGGTCTCAGATGGCTCAGGCTGGCTTTGAAATTGCTATGTATCTGAGAATGACCTCGAACTCCTGAACCTCCTGCTTCCACATCCCTGTTGCTGTGATTACAGGTACAGATGACCATGCCTAGCTTTCTGGAACTTATTCTGAACAAACTGATATGCTAAATATGGCAGAACATTAACCTGTAGGGCTGGGCTTATAAGAATTTCTATAATATTTGTACTAAGTTTTGTTTTGTTTTGAACTTTGAGGTTACTTTGAAAGGAAAAGGGGGTTCAGAGAGCTGGCTCAAGGGTTAGAAGCACATACTGCTTTTCCAGAGTTCTGATGCCAGTACTTTGATGGGCAGTGCACAAGTCTTTAACTCCAGCTTCAAGGGATCTAATGCCCTCTGCTGGCTCCTGTGGGCATTCAGTGAACCACCCTCACTCCCCACTCCCACCCCATCACACATAAGTAAATAATAATCTTTTTTTAGTACATACACACAAATTAACTAATTAAATTTTTAACATGAAAGAATGGAGGCCATGGAGGTCATGGATATTTGGTAACATCTTATTACCTTAGACTCTGATGAGACTATGTGGTAACATTGTATTACCTTAGACTCTGATGAGACTATGTGGTAACATTGTATTACCTTAGACTCTGATGAGACTATGTGGTAACATTGTATTACCTTAGACTCTGATGAGACTATGTGGTAACATTGTATTACCTTAGACTCTGATGAGACTATGTGGTAACATTGTATTACCTTAGACTCTGATGAGACTATGTGGTAACATTGTATTACCTTAGACTCTGATGAGACTCCTTTTCTAGGACTGAGGATTCAGAGGGAAGCCCTATTCTTCCTCAGGAGAATACATTCAGCTCAAGACACTAAGATGCAGGTACACTAGGGAAGTAAACCCCAGTGCTTCATTTTCTCCAATATGGTTTATACTTGGTGCAGGGTCAGAAGGTATTGAAGTTATGGAGGTCAGAGGAGGACGTTCATTTTAAAAGCAAGCTGGAAATCAAAGCTTCCCACGACATTATAGAGTCACAGATCTGCTTCAGGATCAATTCAGTTGAACTCTGGAAATGGCATGTTTATAAAACACATCCTGCTATTCTTTGTCCAACTCCAGATTTTCAACTGTAAGTGGTGTCTCTCCCAAACAGGAATTTTACTCAGGACTCTCAGGACAGCAGTGGACAGAGAGGCAGCTATAATCAACCCCTCGAAAGGCTTTGGGAAACTTACTCACCTAGCTCTAGAGTTCTCTGGGTTGAATGTAGTATAGTTTAAGGCTTTAGTCCGAAATTATGAATCTAAGGAGGTGTGGCCAAACACTTTGGAAGCATCCCCCACCTACCGTTCTATGACATAAAAGTTGTCCCCGTCGTCGCCTTGGTCAATGACATGCTCGTCAGTTTTGACAATCTTTTCAAACATGGCATCCAGAACTTGAGAAAGCTGTTCCTAAGGTGCACACAAAGAGAACGGATGGCTTTTACATTTGCTGAGAAAATATAATGGGCAGTCTGCGTGGCAGTGTACACCCTTTAGCCCAACAAAAACCCCACAAAGGTTGTATTTATCCCAATATATGTGATTATATAATAAGGTTCTATACTGGTCCACCACCAAAATTAAAGCAGAAACCTGAGAGCTAAGGGAAATGTGTTCTTTATACTATTTGGCTTTTGGCTAATTAGAAGACAGCACAGTTGCCAACCCCACCCCCTCTGTCTTGTGGGGGGAGTGGGGGGGGTGCTTTTCAAGACAGGGCTTCTGTGTAGCCCTGGCTGTCCTGAAACTTGCTCTGTAGACCAGGCTGGCTCTAAACTCAGAGATCCACCAGCCTCTGCCTCCTGAGTGCTGGAATCAAAGCACCAGTGGGCTTGGGATTTTTGATGGTCCTGTCAGTCTCTTGAGTCTGGCCTGCCAATTCTTTTAAGGTAGCATTGTCTTGATCAGCTTTCTAATTCACTTGACAGAGAATCAATATCCAAAATATACTCAGAATTCCAAACAAACAAACATTAGGACTGAGGGTGAAGCTCAGGCACATATTTGCATGCACAAGACTTTGTGTTTGATTTCCCATCGTGTCAAAAAAAAATTTTTTTTAACTTCCTAGAAGCCCAAAATGTTAAAAAAAAAATGAAGAAGAAGAAGAAAGAGGAGGAGGAGAAGGAGAAGGAGAAGGAGAAGGAGAGGAAGAGGAAGAGGAAGAGGAAGAGGAAGAGGAAGAGGAAGAAGAAGAAGAAGAAGAAGAAGAAGAAGAAGAAGAAGAAGAAGAAGAAGAAGAAGAAGAAGAAGAAGAAGACGACGACGACGACGACGACGACGACGACGACTCAGATCTTCTGGAAGAACAGCCAATGTTCCTGATTGCAGAGCCAACTCTCCAGTCCTATCTTTGTTTGTTTGTTTGTTTGAAGACAGGATTTCTCTATATAGCTCTGTTGGTCTTGGAACTTGCTCTGGAGACCAGGCTGGCCTTGAATTCAGAGATTTGCTGGCCTCTGCCTCTGGAGAGCAGGGATTAAAGTTGTATACTACCACCTATCCTTTTTTTTTTTTTTTTTTTTTTAGATTTATTTATTTGGGGCTGGTGAGATGGCTCAGTGGGTAAGAGCACCCTATTGCTCTTCCGAAGGTCCTAAGTTCAAAATTCCAGCAACCACATGGTGGCTCACAACCACCCTTAATGAGATCTGATGCCCTCTTCTGGTGCATCTGAAGACAGTGTACTGACATATCGGGCTAATGATCTGAAGAGACATTTATTAAAAGAAAGTCCGGGCTAGCAAACGGTTTTAATCTCAGCACCGAGGAGGCAGAGGCACGCAGATGTCTGAGGCTGGGGCTGGGGATGTGGCCCAACTGGTAGAGTGTTTTGCCTCACACTCAAGAAGCCCTGGGTTTGCCAGGCATGGTGGCACACGCCTTTAATCCCAGCACTCAGGAGGCAGAGGCAGGCAGATTTCTGAGTTCGAGGCCAGCCTGGTCTACAAAGTGAGTTCCAGGACAGCCAGGGCTATACAGAGAAACCCTGTCTCAAAACAAACAAACAAACAAAAAAAGCCCTGGGTTTGACTCCAAGTGCTGCAATAAATAAACAAACACTTTAATTCCAGCACCAGGAAATACAAGCAGAAGGATCAGAAGTTCAAGGTTATCCTAGGCAGCATTCAAGGTCAAACTAAGGTATAAGAATAGGACCGCCTCTAAAAACAGAAAAGAAATGGGGGAGGGGCTCAGCGGGAAACGCAAATCTGAGCTGTATCGAGATCCCATGCCACCCTGAATCCAATGTGTATTATAAGAACAGTTAGCAAAGGCTGGTGAGGAAGTGGAAAAAAAGGAACTGTGTCCTGGAGGCAGATGTAAATTAGTTAGAACCACTATGGAAAACAGAAGGCAAGCTCCTCAAAAGATAAGAATAGAGCTGCGTATGATCCAGCTATACACTGTTGGGTATTCATCAGAAGGAAATGAAGTCAGCAGACAAAATACATATTCATATTCTTATGTTACTATTCATAAGAGTCAAAATATGAAATCAGCCTATATGCCCATCACCATGTGAGCAGGTGGAGAAAATATGGTAACTACACAGCAAGGTGAATGAAGTCACGGACGTTTGCGGGAAATGGAGGAACCGGGCAGCATCATGTTAAATGAAGTAAAACAAACACAGAGGGACAAGCGATGCATGTTTCCTCTTCCGTTCGAAAACTGAACAACAGAAAGATAACCTGGAAATGAAGAAGGACTATGGACTGTGAGAAAAGGAAAGAACAGGAGAATGGTCAGAGGAAACATTTACATAGATGGGAATGTCACAATGAAACCCATTAACTTTCATAATTAACATGTGATAATAATCATTATTTAACAAATAAAGAGCTTTCCAACAATTTAAATGAAAATTGACTATCTAAATCATAGTTCCAATTTCCCTGGTTACACCTATACAAGTATCTTCTACCTGGATGGCTCCAGTATATTGTATATAAAACTGTGTGCTGTTACTTTCCTAAATGTGTGGACATGAATATGAATGGGTTTAGCAAATCTAGAGAGCATATTGTTGGAAATTGGTTCCAATGCTTTGAATTAATCTGGCCCCCAAAATAGGGTATCTGTGTATCCAAACACTGAAGATCCTTGTCCCCAGCTGGTTTTTGATGGATCAAAAAGAGCCAATGATCAATGGTTGTGCAGGCAGACTGAGGCAGCACCTTTAGATTTGCGTGGAAGGAACTGGGGGAATCATCATGACTCAGGGGAGAAGGGTGGGGCATAAGAGCTGCAGGAGAGAAAGCCAACCAGTCATGGAAGAATTCAGGGAAGTGGCCATTTCCCCAACTGGGCCTGGGGTAGCAGGGGAAGATTTACGAGTCTCAGGAGCAACAGAGGAGAATTTGCCAGCAGGGGAGAGTTTAGGAGTACCCAGTCTTTGAGCTAATCACAACATGTCAAAAATTAACTGGTGTGTGTATGTGTGTGTCCTTCATTCCTGAATCCAGATTGCTCCCGACCTGCTGGGAGCCAAGGCGCTGTAGAAACTACCGCTACAGCAGATGGCCTCAGAGGTTAGTTATACTGTAGAGTGGCACCTTACCTGAGCAGGCCAGCTCTATACTCTGCTACACTCACAGCTAACTTCTAAAACAAGATTCATTTCTACCTCATCAATTTTAACGACTAAGGAGGCAGATGTAAGGAGAACATTTTGCTACAGTGTTGCTTATTAAGTAGTCTCTAATGGACAGGAAATATACATATATATTTCAATTATGTATAACATATATAATTATGTACTTACCAACATTACATGTCATAACTAGAAAGCAACTATATGAATAAATACAATACTACTATATTCTGATCAAACACTGGTCTTAAATCTGGAAAAGAATTTCAAGGCCATCCTTGGCTATTTAATGAGTTCAAGGACAGCCTGGGCTACATGACACCATATCTCAAAAAAATGGGCTAGGGGCAGGAAAAATGGCTCATTCAACCTGAGTTTCATTCCCAAAACTCCATGTTTAAAAAAAGCACACAGTACCTAAAGAATGACACCTGAGGCTGACATCTAGCTTCTACATACTCATGCACCTCTAATATGCCCCTTCACATACATGCACAGAACACCTTAGTCACAGAATACATATCTCAAGTATGTGAGGTCCTAAGTTCAAGTCTCAGGACCAGAGTGCAAAAAAGAAAAGAATACTAGCTTTAACTTAAGAGAGAAATTATGTTATTTCTGCGACATTCCATGTAATTTCTGTCAGAGTAACTGTGCTTCAAAAGGCATCTTTAATTCCAAAGCCCCATGGGTGTGGACTACCGTACAAGTTAACATACTAAAAAAGAATGCTTACTATTGTGTGCCATCCACACTCATGGAAAACATGGACTGACATTCCCTGAAATTTTCTACTTAAATGCTGCCAAGAAAAAGAGAAAAAGAAAAAAAAATACTGGCAATACATTCAAATTTTCTCATATAATCCAAACTAAGCAACATCTCAGGCCAGATCTGAGGAGGGCCTTGTTCTGAGCACCTTCTCTTGTAACTCCCTAGAAACTGACAGGAGGTGTCAGGGAAAGGGTCAATACTCCAGAGGAAACAAAAGCGAAGCCATCACAATCAAGCACAGCATGTGTCTCAACTGAGAACAAAGAACATCATAAAAAGAACACAGGGTGTGGGGCTGCAGAGATGGTCTAGCGATTAACACTGCTCTTCCTGAGGTCCTGAGTTCAATTCCCAGCAACCACATGGTGGCTCACAACCATGTATAATGGGATCTGATGCCCTCTGCTAGTGTGAAGACAGTGACAGTGTACTCACATACATTAAATAAACAAACTTTAAAAACAAACAAGGATATGAACAGGTTCAACTTTGAAAAAAAAAAACAAAAAAACAAAAAAAACAAAACCACATGTTATGCTGGGCAGTGGTGGTGCATGTTCATGGTTCTATTCTTTTGACTTTACTGTAAATTTGAAATTTAAACCTTGGGTGTCCATTTATATTTGGAAATGCATTGTATTTGTGTGTCCATGCATGCAGAGGCCAGAGGTGAATATGAGTGTCTTCCCTAGATTGTTCCCTACTTTATCTGTGGGGTCAGGGTCTCACTGAGCCCAGAGCTCATGGACAGGCTAGACTGAGAAGCCAGTGAGCTTTGGGAACCTGCAGGTCTTCACTCCCACTGTGCGACGGTCATAAAGGTATGGGACCATGTTGGAGTTTTATCTGGGTACTGGGAATCCAAACTCAGGCCCTCATGTCTTATAGCTACTGAATTACAGACAGTTGTGAGCCACATGTGGATGCTGGGAACTGAACTCAGGACCTCTGAAAGAGCAGTCAGTGCTTTTAACCTCTAAGCTATATCTCCAGCTCCCACAACTCCACAATTTTGCCCTTGGCAACATTACGGAATACAAAATGGAAAAAAAAAACACAACAAAGACTTGTTGAAATGGGCATTATCTTCTCAGTGTGGTGGTACATTTCTCTACTCCCAATATTCAGGAGGTTGAGGCAGGAAGACTGTGAGTTCAAGGCCAGCCTGAGCTACATAGTAAGTAATAAATTCTAGGTTGGGACTACATAGTGAAAAACAGACAAAGAAAGAAAAGAGGAGAAAAGGGGAGCAGAGAAGGACATGAAGAGGAAACAGAAGGCAGGAGTGGCGGAAGCTGAGGACAAAGGAAATTACAAAATGAGCAGGAGCGAACAGCAAACTAGAAATGGAAAGAAGCTCATATTAAGAATACATGTTGTGCCAGATGGTGGTGGCACATGCCTTTAATCGTAGCACTCAGGAGGCAGAGGCAGGTGGATTTCTGAGTTCAAGGCCAGCCTGGTCTACAAAGTGAGTTCCAGGTCAGCCAGGAACTCATTTTGAGACTCTGTCTCAAAAAATAAAACAAAAAAAATATTAATAATATATGTGGCATAATTCTATTTATATGAAATTTTTAAATAAATGAAATAATCAATTATAAAATAAATCAAAACAGTAATTGCCTCCAAATGGGTAGAGGCAGCATGAATCATGAAAAGGCATGGCAATTAGATTAGATTATCTGGTTAGATAGAAAACTGCATAGGATCTGATTAGAGTCAAGATCACCTGTGCATGCATCTGTCAAGCCTGATACACAGAAGACTATGCACTATACTAAAGAGTAGTGCATTTACCACCAGGTCTGATAGTGCAGGCTACTAGGGAGGCTAAGGTATGAAGATCCTCAAGGACTATCTGGGTTACAGTGAGAGCCACAGGCCAACCTAGGCAACTCAGGGAGATGCTGTCTCAAAATAAAAAATAAGAAACCTCGAGGCTGAGCTATCCTGCTCTACAAACTGATCTAAGGCCACCCAGGAGACCTAGAGCACTTCCTAGCATGTGCGAGGTCCTAGACTCAACTTCTAGACAAACTAGAAACATATATAAGTTGAACTCTAGCTCATAATGTGCACATCAGAGTATTCAGGTCAAAGTGTGCTGATATCAGACTGCAGAGCTACAGCTGTGACGAAAATGATTAGTGTTCTGCTATTTAGGAAGAAGTATGGTGACCCCTTTGGCAAGGGATGGGTAGATATATCTGGCAGATCAAGTACAGCTAGGTATAATTTTGTTGTAAAACTGACTACGGAATATGAATATAAAAACAGGAGAAAATAGGGCTGAGGAGACAGCTCATGGGTACACTACTTGCCATGCAGTGTAGCGACCTGGGTTGGGCTTACAGCACCCATGTGTCAGCTCATTTGTAATCCCAGTGCTGATGAGGCAGAATTAGGGGACCCCTGGGGCAAGCTAGGTGGCGAGACTGGGCCTCAATATATAAAGTGGCAAGTGATCGGAACAACACTTAGCATCAGCCTCTGGCCCACACCCAAACATATGAGAACACACGTGTCATGCACATATAACATGCTCAAAAAACAACAAAAATTCAACAGAAGAAAACTAGTAACAATATAAAATGTCGGATGCCTTTTTTTCTTCTCCTCTCTCTCCCTATTCCCTGTCTTTGAGTCTTCCAACGGGCTCTTGATGTGCAGCCCAGATCAGCCTCAAACTTGAGATCCTCCTGCCTCAGCCTCCTCCTGCTGATTTATGTTTCACCATGCTCTCAGATCAGTTATTTTTCATTAAGTAAAATGGTAAAAGTGTATCCAATATTAGGAAATAAAACTTTCCTACAACTCTGACAGTACAAAATTGACAAATGGTTTTAGTAACTCTAAGTAAAAAGGAAAGCCCCTCTCCATTTATTTATATGGCTGGGTCTTTCAGGACAAAGAGCTATCACAAGACTGCACTCCAGATAAACAGGACTCTCCTTCAGCTCACTGTCCTTGTTTTACTCGTCTCAGACTAACAAGCACCACATAAAGTTTTGGGCATTCCTATAAGCCATATGGCTACTATCAGACAGGTTGACAAACAGAAGAAACGGTTGACTCCCGGGTCAGGAGCATAGAGCAGTCGGATTCCTGGGGAGCTGCAGTGATACTCAGTCTTTCCTAAGAGCTGAGTCGTAAGGGAATTCTAACCCCAAACTTCCTGCCTCTGCACAGTCTGGGATTCCCAGAAATAGGCCTAGCCTCAGCCATACCTGTGGCTTTAGTCCATGGCCTTCAAATCAGAGAATTGCTACAGACAGGATGTTAAAAAATGGGACTGTGCAGGTGGTAAAGTGCTTGTCACAAAAGGACCTGAGTTTGAATCCCCAGAGCCTGCATATAAGCTAGGCACAGATGCGCATCAATAACGCAGCAATGGATGGACAGAGACAGGCAGATCCCCAGAGCTCACTGGGAGCCAGGCTGGGTAACTGATAATCAGTGAGGTCCATGAGAAATCTTGTCTCAAAAACAGAGTGGAGGGCTAGAGATGTGGCTCTGAAAGTTAAGAACATTAGCTAACAATTCTGATATCTTGACTTTGATCCCTAAGATCCCACACAGAAGAGAAGAACTGATTTATAATAAGTTGTCCTTTGGCCTCCACATGTGTACAATGGCATACACACACCACACCACACACACACACACACACACACACACACACACCACACAAACAAACACACACACACACCACACCATACACAAACACACCCACATACCCACACACCACACCACACACAAACACACACACACAAACACACCCACCCACACACCACACAAACAAACACACACACACACCACACCATACACACACACACACAAACACACACACACACCACACCATACACAAACACACACACACAAACACACCCACACACCACACCATACACAAACACACACACACAAACACACACACACACCACACCATACACAAACACACATACCACACACACACACCACACACACACCCACACACCACACCATACACAAACACACACACACAAATACACCCACACACCACACACACACACACCACACACACAAACACAAATACTACATACACACACACACCACACACCATACATACATACACACACACACACAGATTACAAGAGACACCTGGTCACACATCCTATTCGAAACCCTGTAGATACACAGAACTTGAAGCCATTACCAGAGAAGCCTTCCATGTGAACAACCACACACGTAGTTGATTGGCCACTATGGCGATGAGAAACACATAGCAGCTTCCCTAGGAAAATCAATTCCTTTGCCAAACAAATTTAGACCCTCCAAACAAAGCCAGGATCGTGTTACCTTGGCATTTCATAGTAGTATACCTTAGCACATCTAAATCACTAGCATAACTAAAGGCATTTTAAAATCATGTCTTTAGTGGGTGTTGTAGTGTATGACTTTAATCCCAGCACTCAGAAGGCAGGAGAAAGGGAGTCTCTCTGAGTTTGTGGCTGGGGTGGTCTACACGGGGAGTTTCACTGCTACCTAAGGCTATATAGTAAGACCCTGTCTTAAAAAAAAAAACAAAAAAACAAAAATAAAACCCTATCTTCACTATAGTGATCAACAAAATAAAAGCATTTTTTGTAAATAAATAAATCTGAATGTGTAAATAAATCTAATTCAACTGCAGCTAATGTGCTAAAAAATTGATTAAATAACAAATAGGAAAAAAGCTAAAGTATCATTATAACAAAAATATTTTTTAAAAATCAACCAGCTGGGCATGGTGGCGCACGCCTTTGATCCCAGCACTTGGGAGGCAGAGGCAGGAGGATTTCTGAGTTCCAGGCCAGCCTGGTCTACAGAGTGAATTCCAGGACAGCCAGGGCTATACAGAGAAACCCTGTCTCGAAAAAACAAACAAACAAAAAAAATTATCATTACCTGATCAAGGTTTTTGAAAAGAAGAATATCTTTACAAGCTTCCTGAAGCCGGCATCTCTGCTCATCAGTTTTGGGATGAACCACCTGTCAATTGAAATAAAGTCAAGACATTTATTTTATTGCATTTAGAATTCACCCATTTAAAAATTAACATGTTTTCCTAAAAAGTGAGAGAAAAACAAAGAGTATGTATGTATGTATGTATGTATGTATCTATGTATCTATGTACGTATATATCTATGTACGTATGTATCTATGTATGTATGTAATGTATATATCTATGTATGTATTACAATTCTAATTCTACAAAAACAGCAAGCAGTGTGCTGCTATGGAAAGGCAATGGAATCCAGGAGTAAGAAGCACGGCTCTAGAACCATCTGCTGTCTGTGTGGCTGCATCATCCCCTAGGAGCCTCCCAACTCTCATCTGGACAGCAGAGAGTTATAGCCTGTTCCTTCAATAAGTTAGGCACTCTCCTAACTCTGGAGACAACAGTGAACACATAGAGAAAACCTTTGCCCTCAGAGTCTACAAACAGAAAACATGTTGGAAACGGACACGATTAAGGATAGTCAATAGGCCGGGGAGGGAAGGATGAGGGTGGGTGAGGCCCACTGAGGAGGAGACAATGATGCTAAGATCTTACGCAGTGCCACCTGAGAGTGAGTGGCGAGGCTGCTTTGGGAAGAACAAGGCATTCTATGGGGTGAGAATGGTAGCAGATCTGACAAATAACTGAGAGATGAGGCTCAGACAGACAGACAGACAGACAGACACAGAGACCAGATTCGCTCAGTCGGGGAGGGATATCCAAACTCACAGAGCACAGTATACATAGGTCATAGAATAAATGGAACTTTCTCTAACTTGGGGGTGGTTTGAGGTTATCAATTCAGGAACAGGTTTAATATCTGAAGGATCACACTGGCTGTTACAGGCCTACAGGAAGGCAGGAATAGAGAAGAAGCTGGGAGCTTACACTACTGCAGTCCCAACAGTGGTTGTTTCCACCCGGGTGGTAACCATGCAGGTACCAAGAAGCAGAGAAGTTTGGATCTATTTTGAACACAGAGCCCATTAAACTTTCATTTTAAATTATGTGTATGTGTGTGTGTCAGTGTGTGGTAGGTGCATATGAGTGCAGGTGCCTACAGAGGTAGAGTGGCTGGAATTATAAGGTGGTTAAGAACCACTTGGTATGGGTGCTGGAAACTGGACATGGGTTCTCTGCAAGAGCAGCAGGTGCTCTTAACCACCAAGCCATTTCTCCAGCTTAGAAAGAGTACCTTTAAAGAAAATAATCAGTTCATATTGTCTTCTGACATCTACATGGAGATGGTAATTAACAACAGCTATGTAAGCTACACTTAACACTCCAACAATAACACTATTAACAATAACAGTAGTATTTACAAACTAGTTGTCTAAGAGTTAAATAATATATGTAAGGTCTCTAAAAACAATACCTTAAATTCATTTAGCAGGTGCTTTATAACCATTATTACAGACAAAAACATTTGCTGAACTAAAAAGAAACATTACAACTTAATGATATTATAATTAAGAGGCCTATTGAGTTACTTTCTAAACATGTTTTTTACCAAAAATAAATAGGTTAAATTTGCAGCAGGAGGGGCTGGCTGCTTCTGTGGCCCTGGCAGCCTGAGCCCAGTCGCCAGAACCCACATAAAGGTGGGAAGAGGGAAGCAACTCCATACATGTGCAATAGGAAATTGTATTCCTTTATTAAGACTCGTTTTAGGTTTTTTCATTTTTCACTATTACAACAATGTAATGGTCTCCATTTGTGTATCTTTAGGAAGAGCTTTCCCTCGTGACTGCTGAACCTGACTGTGCCACCTGCCTAAGGCCAGGGCTTCTGCAAAGCCAGTCCTGGGCTCCTCACCAAACCCTTAACCAGAGTTGGTTGCAATCTATCCTATAAAAAAGTCACAAATCATTAAGTTTCCTTTGGTATTTTTCATGCAAATTTTGTTTTTGTTCTTTCTCTTCCTTCCTCTCTTCTTCAATCCCCTTTTCTTCCTCTCCTCCACTTGACCTTCGAACCCTTAATACTCTCCTTTTCATTTCTGTCTTCAGGATGCAGAAGTCCTCCTGCGCCCTCTTCAGCTTTCCTCTACAGCTCTTGCTCCTCTCTTGTGGCTGCCTGGTTAGTTTTACAGTCTGTATCCGCTCTCACACAGGCATGCAGACAGGAGAAGCGAGGGTCTGCATGTGAGAGCATGTGACTCACAAGGAGATTTTAACTTGCTCTTACTTCCACTATCAGTGGTTTGTATGAGGCATGTAGTAGAAGAGAATTAATAGAAAATATAATTCCATGTAGCACTTTCGCTTTAGTTCTTACCCTTGGATCGTTATCCTCCTCTTCTTCATCAGGGTTAAACGTTTCTGCACAGACTAAATATTGGAGAGAGAGAAAAAAGTTATAAAATGTGTGATTTTAGAAAAAAAAAAGAGAGAAAGTATGGTGTTCATGTGTGTGCCAGAGGTTCCTTTTTCATTACTCTACATCCCATCCATTTGTCTGTCTGCCTATCCATCTATCTGTCTACCTATACACCCACCCATCCATCAAGTATCTATATTTGTATTTCAGACAGGGTCTCGCTATGTAGCTCTAGCTGGTCTCAAAGATCCATCTACATGGGCCTCCCAAGTCCTGGGACTAAAGGCATGTTCCACCACCCCAGCCTCTGTCTTACTGTTTGGATAGTCTTTAACTGAACCTGGAGCTCACATTCTCAGTTAGGCTGCCTGGCCAGTGAGCTGCATGAATTCATCCGTCTTCCACCTTCCCAGCTCTGACATAGATGTGTGCTGCCACACTTAAAACTTTTATGTGGGTGCCAGGGCGCATCAGTTCCTCAAACGTACATTACAAGCAAGCGCCAGGCTAGCCATCACCCCAACTCCCTTCCTCTTTTTATAAGGACAAAAGTCCTGTTTTTGTTGACCCTTCATAACCCTTTCACAGGCTGTGTTCCTATTACACAGGTATGGCTTCAATGTGTAGGTCTGGTGGGGAGGCATAATTCAGTTGTGACTGGGTTTCTAAAGGATACTGAGCGACTGTTAGTGACATATTATTTTAGAACACTGTAAACATGTAAGCTTACATGGCAGTGCTATTTAGTAGATAATCACTTAACATAAATAACTAGGGCAGGAGGGACGGCTCAGTGGTTAAGAGATGAGGCTGCTATCTCAGAGGTCCTGCATTCAATTCCCAGCAACCAGTGGGTGGCTCACAACCATCTGTAATGGGATTTGATGGCCTCTTCTGTATGCAGGTATACATGAAGATAGAGCCCTCATATACACAAGTAAATGAATAATCTTTAAAAATAAATAAATAAATAAATAGCTGACACAGTACCAGATTCCCAATGAACTAGCCTGTCAGTCATCAGCAGTCAAAACTCACTGCATAGACACACAGATGTTAACAAACATCTCTGCTTAATGTATTTTAAAGCCTCAACCTATATGTGAAGTCTGTTTTCTTTCCCTTTTATTTTTTTAATTTAATTTAATTTTATTTTTGGTTTTCTCTGTGTTGCCCTGGCTGTCCTGGAACTCACTCTGTAGACCAGGCTGGCCTCAGAAATCTGCCTGCCTCTGCCTCCCAAGTGCTGGGATTAAAGGCGTGTGCCACCACTGCCCAGCTCCCTTTTATTTTTGATGAATGAAATTTTGAAATTGGTAGCCATATTTCAAAGACAGTTAACACTAATTTGAGGCTGTATCAAGAAAGCAGCAATTAGAACAGGTATGGTAGTGTATGCTTGCATTCCAGAACCCAAAAAGCGAAGGACAGGAAAGCTGCCATGAGTTTAGGACGAGCCTAGGCTACACAGCAAGAGCCTCCCCCCGCCCCCAAGAAAACAGTGCTTTAAACATTTATGAATCCAAACTGGACAGTGGTGGTACATCTTTGAGTTTGAGGACAGCCTGGTCTACAGAGTTAGTTCTAGGACAGCCAGGGCTACACAAAGAAACCCTGTCTCAAAGTCAATCAATCAATCAGTCAATAAAACAAAAAATCATGAATCCATCCCTGGGCTACACAATCAGTCCCAGTCTAAAATAAATAAAACCAAAGGGAAAGACCACCACCACCACCAACAGCAGAAAACTTATTTAAAAAATAATGTGGGGGGAGCTGGGAGAGAGCTGAGTGCGTAAAGGCACTGCTGTTCTAGGGGAAGCAGATTCAATTCCAAGCACCAGCACGGCACCTCAGAATGTTCTCTAACTATAGTTCCAAAGGAGCAACACCCTCTTCCGGCCATCTTGGCACCAGGCATGCATGTGATTCACAGACAAGCATGTGGACAGATACACATAGATATTCTGGATTCTGAAAGCATTGATTTTTATTAACAACTAGAGAACCATCAGGTGAGCTAAAGCTCTGTTTGCAGCTAAATTGCTTATTCTTGAGATAGTAGTGAAAAACAAAAAGACATATTTGGGATACGTTTCCCCTGCAGCCTTCTCTATACACTGCCTCTAAAAAGAGCATGACAATGTCAGCCTCTCACCAGAGAACACCACTTCCCATGCTAGAACTGAAGACATAAGTCAAGTGACCTTAAAACTCATGAGAAAATTTAATGGTAGTATAATCTAGGATACTAAAAATAGTAAAATGAAAAATCACTTTTGGAAATAATTTTCTACTTTTAAATATAGAAAATTCTTGTGAGACAGATACAAAGAGAACAAATATAATAATATATGTACACATTTACTCAGAATGAGGAATCACAGATAGTTTTAATTTTAGTATAATGTGTGTTGTGTGTGTGTGTGTGTATATATATATATATGTATATATATATATATATAGTTGGTTTATCTTTTCAGATTAGAGATGAATTATGGTCACTTAAAATATTCATATCTTAAAATAGGACTTTAGCAGTATATCATAAAAGAGAACACATACCTGATACTCGTCTAGTAAATTTGCTAGGAACCGGAACTGAAAAAAGAAAAAAAAAATTAGTCATCATTACATTACATGCCTCTATTCTTATCCCCACTTCTTGCAAAGACCTCTGATAATAGAATTAAGCACCCCAAAAATCAATAGCAGGTCAGTCCATACTCTTCTGTATTTGACCACAAATTATTGTTATTCAACATGATCATAAAAAGAAAAGCCCCTTATAATTTCAGTGTGGCCGGGCAGTGGTGGTGCTCGCCTTTAATCACAGCACTTGGGAAGCAAAGGCAAGCAGATTTCTGAGTTCAAAGCCAGCTTGCTCTACAGAGTGAGTTCCAGGACAGCCAGGGATACACAGAGAAACCCTGTCTCAATAATATAATAATAATAATAATAATAATAATAACAATAACAACAACAACAACAACAACAACAACAACAACTTCAATGTGCTAGAGGATGACACTGGGCACCTCCCACTCCTGTTCTCCTCAGGCTTCCATGTGTATCCAAGTGCGTGAAGTGAATGTAGCTAAAAATAATCGGGAACTTAAACTTACATATATTCACAAATGTTAAATTATAAATATAATTTAAATTTTATTTTGAGATTTTATGTTTTATGTGTATAGGTGTTTTGTCTCAATGTATATCTATATATCATGTGGCTACCTGGTGCCCATAGAGTCTAGAAGAGGGCCCTCGAACTGGAGTTTCAGACCGTTGTGAGCCACCAACTGAGTGCTAGGAATTGAAATTAAGTCCTTTTGAAGAGCAGTCAATGCTCTTAATTGCTAAACTATCTCTCCAGCCCCAATTTAAATGAAATAAATCTTACTAGATAAAGAAAGGGGCTTGTCCCCAAGCCTGGTGACCTGATTCCATCCCTATAACCCATGTGGTAGAAGAACTCTTGGGAAGTCGTCCTCCGACCTCCATTTATGTGCTGAGTATTGTATACCTGCCCCTGACAATCTATAAAAATACATATGGCACCAGAGAGATGACTCAGCAGTTAAGAGCACTGGCTGCTCTTCCAGAATCTAGGTTCAATTCCCAGCATCCACATGATGGCTCACAGAAATTTGTAACTCTAGTTCCATGAGATCTGACACCCTCTTCTGGCCTCTGTAGGCACAAGGTACATGTGGTACACATACATACAACCAGACAAAATACCCATACACATGAAAAAAAATGATGAAAATATATCCGGATATGGTAGTACACGCATGTAAACTCAGTGCTTGAGAAATTGAGGTAGGAGTATTAGAGGTTTGAAGCCAACCTGGGTTATACACCAAGACCCTATCTCTAAAAATAAAACCAAACAAAGCACAGACCCGAAACTATAGCAGGAACACTTGTCCTCCATCTGACAAACCCTGGGTTCAATCCTTAACATTGGGAAAAAGGGAGGGAGGGTCAAGAATAAAAAAATACATTAAAAAAGACAAATGGCCAGGCGTGGTGGCGCATGCCTTTGATCCCAGCACTCGGGAGGCAGAGGCAGGTGGATTTCTGAGTTCGAGGCCAGCCTGGTCTACAAAGAGAGGTCCAGGACAGCCAGGGCTATACAGAGAAACCCTGTCTCGAAAAACCAAAAAAAAAAAAAAAAAAAAAAAAAAAAAAGACAAATGACGTTCCCACTTGCTAAAGGGAGAAACTGGGCTCTAGAAACAGACCTTGTCTGTTAGGTGCTTGCACAGCATGTGTGAATTCCTAGGTTTGGTCACCTACACCTCCTAACCAGGTACGGAGTGCATGCTTATCATCCTAGTACTCAGGAGGATAGACAAGTTCTAGTTTATTGAGTTCCAGGCCAACTTGAGCTTGAGCTACTGCCTAAAAATAAACAAAAATGAGAGGAGGGGAGAGAAAAATTTAAGAATTAGTAGGGAAAAAAAAAAAAACAAAGAGAAGAAAACAGGCAAATCTGAGCCTAACCAAGTTACTTGAGGGATCCTGTCATCCTGCCCCAGCTCCACCATCTAGCTCTGTGGCTTTGGTTGCTAAACTCAATCCTGGAGGTGCATAGTACCTCTTCAAGCAGACAACATAACATCTCTCTGTTCTCAGCAGTCTGACAGGTTCTCGACTCTACATGCCACCATTATGATTATCTGCAATCCTAAATGCTAGAACACAGGGCCTGATGAACATGAATGCTACAAACTCATCTGCCTTCATAGGAAACACTGTATCTATTGTAGATTTTCCTGTCCCACCTCTGCTACATTGAAGACAAGAATGGAAAGATTGTGGCTGATGTCCTAGCTGTTTTCCCATGGGCACATTTCCCAATTGATTGTGAAGCACCAGGTTCCTTGGCCGGACCCAGAAGCTGATGAACTAGACCTTACAATCTACAATTAAGCCGGGCGCGGTGGCGCACGCCTTTAATCCCAGCACTCGGGAGGCAGAGGCAGGCGGATTTCTGAGTTCGAGGCCAGCCTGGTCTACAAAGTGAGTTCCAGGACAGCCAGAGCTACACAGAGAAACCCTGTCTCAAAAAAAAACAAAACAAAAACAAAACAAAAAACAATCTACAATTAAAAACTTTAGTGCTAGGCATAGTGTGGTGGCACATACCTTAGTCTCAATACTGGGGAGTTTGCAAAGGCACATAGACACCTGCAAGTTCAAGATCAGTGTTCCATGCTTTTAGTGCCAGGAACATTTCCCTGCCTGCTAGAAATAGCAAACATGTGGTCCTGCACTGAAGCGGTTTCTTTTCTGTTGCTGTACCAAAAGCAACTTTCCCGGAGAATGGTGCACTTGGCTACAGTTCTAGGCTACTGTCTACTGTTGTGGAGAAGTCAAGGCAGGAACTTGAAGCAGCCAGTTATATCCAGTAAAGATTGATGACAAGGAAACCATGCATGCTTGTATTCAGCTCACTTTTTTTCTTCTTTTTTATACAGTTCAAGATTCAAACCCAGGAAATACTACAGCTACATTTTAGGCTGGGTCTTCCTACATCAATTAAAGCATTCCAGAGAGTTCTCCGCAGGTCAGTATGACCTAGAAAATCCATCATTTAGACTCTTTCTAGGTGATTGTATGTTGCCAAGTTGACAATCAAAACTAACCATCATATTCTAATGCCCTCAACTTTCCGATGACAAAAGAGCTGACGGGAGCTAGTGCTGAAGAGGGCAGACGTGGAGCGGAGCTCCAGAAAGGTCAGGTGGCCCAAGGAAGCAAGCGCACTTCGTGTCGGAAGAGGCCTGTCCACAGGAATTTGCTACCCCATGAGCCCTGATGTCCAAGACGGCCCATTAATAATATACTGAATCTTACGGGAAGCCACCTCTCAGACAGGCAGTATTATCTGTTTACCAGATGAGGAAACTGATGCAAATGAGCTCAAAGCCAATGTTCCTTTCATTCTCTTATTGCTCAATTATGCACTTCATTTGCAAAACAAAACAAACTCAAACTTTCATTGAAAAGGAGAATCAGCAGTTTTAGAGTGTTCTGGGTTGACTTGATATATGAAAAGTATATATCAGTTGTAAATATTTATATAAATCTTTTATTTTAATCGCATTTTAGTTCTCCTCCTTCATAAAAACAAGTGAAGAAGTGCTTGAACCTCTGCAGAAAAAGTCACAGATAAATCTAGAGCTGTTCTTACTTAATTTTTGTCATTGTTTTTTGAAACAGGGTCTCATGTAAAAAAAAGCTGGCCTAGAACTCCTGGTTTTCCTGCCTCCCCTCCCAAGCATTGGTAGCATATTGTAACTTTCTCTTCTCTGCTCTTCTCTTCTCTTCCTTCTTTTCTTTCTTCCTACTTTTTATTTTTATTTTTCAAGACAGAGGGGTTTTTTGTGTAGCCCTGGCTGTCCTATAGACCATGCTGGCCCTGAAGTCTCCAAGATCCACCTGCCTCTGGCCCCCAAGTACTAGGATTAAAGGTGTGTACCACCATTACCCAACTATAAACAGCTCCTAATGTCTGTATACTCACTGAATGTAAACTACAAAAGTACATAACATTTTCACATTTAAATTTTTATGAAAAGTAGCTATATATGGATTTAACTCTAGTCATTTGACATTAGCTGAGGACAAGAGGTTAGCTCTGTATTCTGTAATCAACCCCACCCCACCCCACCCCCCTACCCCCACTAACTACTTAGAAATCTACCCTACCTCAGCACAGTGCCTGGAGAGATGGCTGAGGGTTTAGAATTCTTGCTTCTCTTCCAGAGAACCCGGGTTTGATTCCCAGCACCTGGCAGTTCCCAACTGTCTGTAATTCCAGTTTCAAATGTTCTAACACCCTCTTGTGGCCTCCAGAGGCACCTGCACACTTGTGATTCAGGCAAAATGTTCATACAAATCCAATAAATAAATCTTTTAAAAAAACAAAAATCTGGGCTGGAGAGATGGCTCAGTGGTTAAGAGCACCGACTGCTCTTCTGAAGGACCTGAGTCAAATCCCAGCAACCACATGGTGGCTCACAACCATCCGTAATGAGATCTGAAGCCCTCTTCTAGTGCATCTGAAGACAACTACAGTGTACTTAGATATAATAATAAATAAATGTTTTTTAAAAATCGAGGGATGGAGAGATGACTCAGCAGTTAAAAGGACTGACTGCTTTCCAGAGGTGCTGAGTTCAATTCCCAGCAACAACATGGTGGCTCATAACCATCTGTAATAGAATCTGATGCTCTCTTCTGGTGTTTCTGATAGGAGCCTGAGATGGCTCTGAGGTTAAAAAATAAAAAACAAAGCAAACAAACAAAAATTCTCTGGGCAGTGGTGGCGCATGCCTTTAATCCCAACACTTGGGAGGCAGAGGCAGGAGGATTTCTGAGTTCGAGGCCAGCCTGGTCTACAGAGTGAGCTCTAGGACAGCCAGGGCTACACAGAGAAACCCTGTCTCAAAAAACAAACAAACAAAAACGAAAAAAATCTACCAGAGCACATTCAAGGAATGCCCCTCTATTGATACAGCTGATAGTAAGTTTTTCCCTCCATAAGAAGGATCTGCCATTTTTAGCCAATGCAAACCACTCAACTCTCCTTTTCTCAATATCCCTCACTCTGAAACTGTTTTACTCTATCCCTTCAGGAATATGTCTATCTCTATTCTAAATACTATAGCTTTCTAGCATTTGCATCTTAGGCAGTATAATCTTCCTGATAAAATGTAGTTCATGCCTTCCTGGGCCCCGCCGGCATGGCACCAGCTCGACAGAGAGGAGCAGAAGCAGCCCTGGCTGCTCGAGCACTTCTCTCCAGTGTTAGACAGACTGTCTCTAGCAGCTTGACAGTAGGCTTCGAGCGGTAGGAAACAGAAATGACACTTCACGCTGGTAGTGCTATTTTATAAAAGTACTGGATGCTTTTCTTGTTACTAGGAGACAATAAAATTATAGCAACCTAATCTCGGTTATGCCTTTTGAGACAATGAAATAATAGAACATTGTCAGAAAAAAAATTAAATCTCAAGTGCAAGATCCTTAGTGGTTGCTAGGAAAAATAAAGTTTGAACGCTATTTCCATGTTTCCATTCGGTCACACCACATGCCTGGATTCTCCCATGTTTAGAGGTTCGCTGTCCTCTGCCAATCCTGTGGCACCGGGTGTTCTAGGCATCATGCCTGTCAGTCAGAGCCCTCTTCTTCTTGCTTTACCACTCTCGCCCTGAAAGATCTCAATAATGCTCACAATTTCAAACAAAAGCTCACTCTTATACCTCTCATATCTGCCCTGTGAGATCCAGACAAGAATATCCAGTTGCCTATATCTGATCTGTAGGCTACAAGAAAGAGAACTTGATCTAGCATGGACTTTTTAAACCTCCAAGTCCAAACCCAGTGAGATACTTCCTCCAAAAAGGTCACACCTCCTAGTCCTTCTCAAATATCACCACTCTCGGATGACAAAGCATTCAAATATAAGAGCCTATGGGGCCATTCTTACTCAAACCTTCACATTCAGTGAACACTTGCGCTTACCGGAGCCTTGGGAGCTAAGACTTTTCTCTGTAAGACATTGAAAAGGACGCTTTAACTGACTTTCCAGATCAGGTCATAGTCCTGTCACAAGCTCTGTAAAAGAACCAAGTGCCTTCCCTTCAGAGAAGTGATGTCACAGCATAACGCTAAAGCGATCTAAGTCATTGATTTGGTTGATTGTGCTCTCCCTTCCTACCATTGCCCCAAAGAATAAAATTAGGTCTATCTTTGCTTGCCCATGTAGCTTCAAAGCCTGACATACTACAGAACTTTCTGAGAGGGAGAGGGAGAGGGAGAGAGAATGAGAATGTGTGTGTGTGTCTCCATGATTGTATGTAAGGGGACAGAAAATAAAAGCAAACTCCAGTGTGTGTCTGAAGGTCAAAGGTCAACCCTTTGGCATTGGCTCTCTCCTTTACCTTTATCTAGGTTCTGAAGATCAAACTGAGGTCATCATGCTTGACAGCAAGCACATTGACAGCCCCCTCTAGCCACTGTTACTACAGATCTTTTGTATATATTTGTTACATAAGTTCACTTTAAATCATAGTATCACAAATATGCACCAAAATAGTCATCTTTGGGGTAGGACATGACTCAATCTATTCAACCAAAAGTTAGCTGAACCCATGGATACAGAGGACTAGCTTTAAAGAGAAGCTGATTTTCCTGGGTGTGGTCATTCATGACTTTAACCCCAGGACTCAGGAGACAGAGACTGGAGGAGCTCTGTGGGTTTGAGGCCTACAGCATTGTTCTCTCTAGTAACCGGTCTGCAGCTGCCATCCCACTATACAGGGACACTGTTCATAGTATTTCTGTTTATAATGTGCTTATAATACAGAAATCCTCTTTGCTGTTCTCAAAAAAATTTAGTTCTGAAATAGGCATGAATATTTTAAACTCAGAACATGTAAACACAGCTGTCTACTATAAAAAGTAAAAACTTGTCTAATCTTATGCTACCCACAGTGGGCGAACTGGACAAAACTCTCCAAACACAAAAACTAAAGATAGGAAACAAAGCCTAGGAAACTGGAGCTTGGTATAAGACTGCACTTTATACAGTCTGGACTCAGAGGATTAGATGTTCAAAGCCTATTTAGGCTACCAACAAAATTCAAGGTCAGCCCGGGCAACTTAACCAGACACTATCTCAATAGGAAAACTAAGAGCCCAGTCAGACAGCTCAGGAGATATAGGCAGTTCCCACCATGCCTGACAACTTGAGTTTGCTCCTGGTGGGAGGGAACTGAATCTCATGGGCTAGCCTCTAACTCCTTGTATAAGCCCTGGCATGCTTCCTCATACTCTCCTCATTTTAATTTAAAAAATTAAATAAATTATCAGAGCTGTTGTCCTGTAAGCACACTCAAATACTTTTAAAGGTTTATTTTAAGTATTCTGTGCGTGCTGAGTGAATGCTACATGTATGCTGGTACATACAGATGCAGAAGATCTGGAGGTAGAGTTACAGGTGGTTCTGAGCCACCAATGTGGGTGCTAGAAAACAAATCTCAGTCCTTTGGGAGAACAGCAAGAACTCCGAGCCACCTCCCCAGCCCTTATCACTTACTTGTCTGTTGTATGTGTATACATGTCTGCAGGGAAAAAGAATTTGCAGGATTGAGTTCTCTCCTTGCACCATATGGGTTCTTGGGACTAAACTCAGGAGTCAGGTCTTCCGATTTGGCAGCAAGCCTCACTAACCAAGCCATCTCTCTAGTCTTACCATGTACAAATATTATGCCAGCCTTTTTCTGTTTTGTTTTTTGAGACAATTCTCTCTCTATGTAGCCCCGGCTGTCCTAGAACTCACTATATAGACCAGGCTGTTTAGTACTCATAGAGATCTGGCTGCCCCTGTTTCCGAAACCCTGGAATTAAAGGTGCATGTACCATCACACCTAGCCTGCCAAACATTTTAAAAGCATCATCACACAGACTCCTCACAACTCTTTCACTATACTAGGAAGCAGAGGAGACTGAAATTCAGACAGCTGCCCTTAAAGACAGGATTTATCTGCCGTGATCATCTCAATCTGACAACTGAGAGTTGTTTATATGAAAATGTGTGTGCTGTATGTTTTTGCAGGATATTTGATCACACTGTAAAACCTTTAATCCCAAACAATGAAAGTAAAGTTAGTTTATAGAAGGAAGCATCCATATTTGAAAGTAATGTCTAATTGAGTGGTAAACAAAGTGATGAATCAGAGAAAGACTTGACCGAATAGGATATGTCCAACTCTCATGAGAAGAGAGAGGAAAGGGAAGTTACTTGAGGGGCAGTGCAGAAAGAAGGGAAAACACAGTTTTACCAGGAGAGTTTTAAAGGTTGCAAAGGGAGGACAAGCTGAACAGGTGAACACAGAACAAGCCAGAGAATGAGAAGGAGCCAGAAGATTAGAAAAGATTGCTAGCATTAGTTTGAGACCAAACAGAGCAATTCAATCAAAGGCCTAGAAAGAAGCCAGTTTGAAATCAGTCAGCTTGGAGAGGAGTTTTGAGCCAGAAGAGCTGAGTTGAATCAGCTAGCCAGAGCACAGAAAGAAGTAAAACAGATGAACTTATTCAGCAGCAAGTATCAGAGGCTGAAAACACACTTGGTCTAGATTAGACTGTACAGAGGCTAGAAGCTTCCAGGACTAGGCCTAGGCTAACAGATGGAGGCAGTAAGCCCCTGAGACAATAATTACATCAGGCGAATAAAAGATGCTTTTACTGGTTTTTGTTTGTTTTTGTTTTTGAGACAGGTTTCTCTATGTAGCTCTGGCTATTCTAGAACTCTCTGTATAGACAAGACTGGCCTAAAACTCACAGAGATCCACCTGCCTTTGCCCCATAAGCCACCATCCCTGTCTTAATTTCATTCATATATATATATATATATATATATATATATATATATATATATATATATATATATACACACACACACACATATTCATATATACACACATATATACATACACATATACGTTAAAGATTATTTATTTATTTATTATATATATATGAATACACTGTAGCTGTCTTCAGACACTCCAGAAGAGGGCGTTGGATCCCATTACGGATGGTTGTGAGCCACCATGTGGCTGCTGGGAATTGAACTCAGGACCTCTGGAAGAGCAGTGCTCTTAGCTGCTGAGCCATCTCTCCTGCCTTACATTTTATATTTTTAAATAAAAATAAATTCTACCATGCTATTATTCTAATTATAGATCCAAAGCAAATTTAAATGTCCCCAACCTCTGCTGCTCTCGAAGGGTCAGAAGCTCCTACAAATCGGAAGCTCTCGCTCTCCAGCGCTGCAGCCCAAGCAGAGGAAGAGTCACGCAAAGCAGCAGCAGCTTGTCCTAGGGAGAAGTCTGCACAGCCCTCTTCTCCTTCAGACTGGAGCCCTGTGCCGCACGGGTGGCCTCTCAGTCTTTCCCAGTGCTGCTGTCCACTTCTAACTTAGCTAGAGGACAGCACGCAAGCTCCATGCTGGGAAGATTCCACACCGCCACAGTAAGGTAACACTGCAGTGTGGGAACCTGACCCAAGCGCCAAGCCCTTCACGGTCCTTCCCTGGAATGTATCAAGCAGGAGACAGAAAAGCTCGTGCTCCAGCTTGGATTGAAAACTACAAAAAGCAGTGAGGAGCAAATGGAAATCTTCCACAGGGGAGTGGAAGGTCATGAATGTTTATCACAGGAAGAAAATGGTTACAGCATCCCCAAGGGAGCAGAACACCACAAGAAGGGCCAGCAATGTGCCTAATGCAACAGTTCTAACAAGACCAGAAAAAAGAGAATGTATTAGCAATCGTGTGAAGTTCCCGTTTTCAGACACTGTCCTGAAAGAGAAAACCTCTGCCATCATATCCCTTGTTTTTTTTTAAAAAAAAAAAATCCAAAGGGCCTTAAGTATCCACAAGGCCCTGGGTTCAACTTATAGAACTGAAAAATAAATTTAAAAAATAAAATCTCTTATTTAGAAAAGAGCACTGTGAACACTTTACTCATATAGTAAGTATTTGCCTCCTCAAAAGTGGTTATTCTTATGATTATGAAATCTGAGCCCTCTGCTTGGGTTCAAATCCCAGAGCCACCTCAATTACTTACAGAGGAAGCCTCAAATGAATGTGTATTGTGGACATGGACAAGGCCTCAGAACCATGGGAAATTGGCAAAACCTTTCCAGTCCTGCAGGCTGGGAAGTGACAAAGCCTTCCTCCGGTCCGAGTGTGTACAAATATAACTGATCGGTATGTAAAACTTGTAACGGCGGCTTCTTTGTCTTGGATGTTTGCATCCTGAGGCTGCTCAGCTGCAGAGAACAGCTAACTCCTCCCCACGGTGCTGTCCGCCCAGAGTCTGACAGCACAGCAACCCCAGTTTGCTGGTCCCTGTCCCTCCTTTATCCCCTCACGGCCTCAGGTCAGGTCAGGGGCCAAGCTGTGCAGTTGCAGAAAGAGACCTTGAACAGCTCTTTACCCTCTGAGTCTCAGTTTCCTCATTATAAAAGCAGGGTAATAATAGCACCTGCCTTATAGGGTTGCTGCTTGGCACAAAACGAACCTTTGAACTGGTTGATTTATTTAAAGGAAAAAAAGCAATTCACTGTCAAGTAAGAGGGAAATAGGAGGGAGAAGGTCACTTTCAGGCAGAGAGGAGACAAATACAGAAAAAGAAAACCATAAAAAGATAAGGTCCACTCATGACTCGTGTCCTCTCAGACTCACATTCCCACTGCTGGCTGATGTCAGCTGGATCCTAGCCCTGAGAGCTGGCCCTGCATTCAACAAGTCCAGGATAGAACTCATCAGCGCTACAACTCCTGACTCTTCTGGGTCGCCGCATCTGGGGCAGTGCTAGCAAAGTCTCCTGCCACTCTTCACAGCAGATCAGGGTAAGGGCAAAACACTTTTCAGTATCTAAATACAGAACTTGACTGGTCAAGGCAGAAGCAAGATGTAGCATGATGGACTAGAAACTGAGTCAGAAGTGGAAAAAAAACCAAACAAACGAACAAACACCCAAATCTAGAAACAAAACCTAGCAGGCTCCAAATAATCACTTTTTGTCGTACGGTAAAGACCAACTCTTCATGGCGAATCCCCTTTATTAGCCACTTCACTCCCTCTGGCTATTGGTATTTTGATGATCCCAATCCTGTTTTGTTCACTTTAATTTTTATCCATTTTATGTGTACAGGTGCTGGGTGTGTATCTGTGTACTATGAATGTGCCTGGAATTCCAGAACCTAAAATAGTAGAGGCAAGAGGATCAGGAAGGAGTTCAAGGCCAGCCTGGGCTATCTGAAAGGAGAGGGGAGGGGAGGGGAGGAGGGAGGGGAGGGGAGGGGAGGGGAGGGGAGGAGGGAGGGGAGGGGAGGGGAGGGGAGGGGAGGAGGGAGGGGAGGAGGAGAGGGGAAGAGAGGGGAGGAGAGGGGAGGGGAGGGGGAGGGGAGGGGGAGGGGAGGAGAGGGGAGGGGAAGAGAGGGGAGGGGAGGGGAGGGGGAGGGGAGGAGGGAGGGGAAGGGAGAGGAGAGGGGAGGGGAAGAGAGGGGAGGGGAGGGGAGGGGGAGGGGAGGAGGGAAGGGAAGGGAGAGGAGATGGTGGAGGGGAGGGAAGGGGAGGGGAGGGAAGGAGAAAGAAAACAGAGCTGGGAATTGTAGCACAGTCCTATCTATGATCACAGTGCTTAAAAGGCAAGACAAGCAAATCCCTTACAAGTTCAAAGCCAGCCTGTTTCCATAACAAGTTCTAGGCTAAGCCTGCCAGGGCCTGTCTTAGAAATAAAAAATAGGGCTGGAGAGAGATGGTTCAGTGGTTAAGAGCATTGACTGCTCTTCCAGAGGTCATGATTTCAATTCCACAGATAGTGGCTCACAACCATCTGTAATAGAATCTGATGCCCTCTTCTGGTGTGTCTGAAAACAGCTACAGTGAACTAATATAAACATAATAAATAAATCAAGAAAGAAAGAAAGAAAGAAAGAAAGAAAGAAAGAAAGAAAGAAAGAAAGAAAGAAAGAAAGAACACAGCTGGGAGTGTAGCTGAGTGGACGGTCCGTGCTTAGTGTGTGTCAGACTTGGAATTCAACTCCCAACATAAAAGCAAAGCAAACAAGAAGGCAGGCCTGAGGCTCGGTGGCTGTGGAGCCAGGGCAGAGCCAGCCGAGGCTTTCTTCTATTTAGTCAATATTCAGTGAACTAGTACAAGTCAGTTATCAAGGAATAAACATATATGGACCTATTAAGTGTTTATTTTCTAAGGCAGACTTGGTGGCCTGAGTTGTAGAGTAAAACTATCTTTAAAAACATTTTTAAGCACATACATTGACTGGCTCGACCTTCTTGCCCACACTCTAACCTCATTAGAAAAATTAAACCATTTTCATTTTCTTAAGAATAAATTTTCATCAAAAAAAAAAAAAGAATAAATTTCCAGCTGGGCAGTGGTGGTGCACTCAGGAGACACAAGGGGGGTAATAAATTTTTATGGATATAATGGAAATTTTTTTAAAAAAACAAAAAAGAATAAATTTCCATGTAGCTGAAGAGAGATCTCAGCAGTCAGAAAGCACTTGTTGCTCTTACTGAAGGCCCCATGTTCGATTCTGAACACCCTCACAATCTTCTGTGAATTCAATTTCAGGGGATCTCATGCCTTCTCCTAGCCTTCACATGCATAAAAACATGTGCTACACATACATACATGTAGGCAAAACACACGTATACATAAAATAAAAATAAATTCCCCTGCCTCTGCCTCCCCAGTGCTGGGATTAAAGGTGTGCGCCACCACTGCTCAGCTCATAAAAATAAATCTTGAGAAAATAAAATTTTAGCACATACCTTTCATTCTAGCACTCTGGAGGAAGAGGCTGGTGGATCTCTTGTTTGAGGACAGCCTGGTCTACAGAGTGAGTTCTATACCAACCAGAGCTACACAGTGATATGCCATCTCAAGAATTAAAATAAGTGAAAATAAAATTTCACATAATTTGTAATTAAAGCTTGGGACACATCATACACTAGTAATTCAGAGGAAATGACACATTAAGCTAATTAGTAAATCTGAATCATTCAATTAGATGCAGGTCCCTAGGCATACATATATTCATGATGTGTCACTCAGTACTCGTTAACTTTAGAATGGTATAAATATGTAAAATGACTTCATTTAAATTGCTCAATCATAGCTTTAAAAAAAAACCTCATAACTTGTATCACACACTGGCACTCTCTAGTTCCAGTGGGTGGAAGTATAACCTGAGAACTTGTTAAATGCATACTGTATAAAGGCTGTTCTTCACACAAGGCTGTTTAGAGAAGAGCTCTGTTGTATATTGCCTGGCATTTATAAAAACCAAAACGACTATATATCATCTATTTTGCTTCTTAAGGGGAAAGATAAATTGTTAAGACCACCACAACAAAAGTTTCATGTCAGTAGTTTTGTTTGTTTGTTTGTTTGTTTGGTTGGTTGGTTGGTTGGTTGGTTGGTTGGTTTTTCGAGACAGGGTTTCTCTGTGTAGCCCTGGCTGTCCTGGAACACACTTTGTAGACCAGGCTGGCCTCAAACTCAGAAATCCACCTGCCTCTGCCTCCCGAGTGCTGGGATTAAAGGCATGTGCCACCATGCCCGGCTACAGTAGTTCTTAACTTTCTCTGCCCATGGCAAGCAGTTATCTAGGAACCTGTAAAACACACTGATACTTGAGTTTATCTTTTTTCCAGGTTCTCTTTAAACCATGAATTAATTGCTTAGTTGTTATTTTAGATTTTTGAAGCAGGTCTTTCTATGTAGCCCTGGCTGTCCTGGAACTCCCTATTGTAGACCAGGCTAACTTCAAACTCATGGAGATCCACCTGCTGATATTAAAAGGGTGTATGATCATGTCTGACTTTTTTCTTTTTTAAGCTGCAAAAACTGAAACCCACTGTTACCAACCAGAAAGGGAAGGAGTGAGTGAAAGCTGTATGGTATAGCCAGTCTTCTGTGAATATATCTTCTTCTATAGACTTGACTTCAGACCCACTTAAATGTATTATACAAGTTTAACATTAAATAGAAGAATAATCATTGGCTTTTGGATTTAGAGTATCTATAATCCCAACACACAAGAGGTAGAGGTAGGAGGAACTTGAGACTTGACTAATCTCATAGCCAGTTCAAGACTAGCCAGGGCTACATAATTTTAAAACTAATCTCAAAAACAAAACAAAACAAAATACTGAAAAGGAGCTGGGTGGTGGTACACACATCTTTATTCCCAGCACTCCAGAGGCAGAGGCAGGAGGATCTTTGTAAATTCCAGGCCAGCCTGGTTTACAGAGCTAGTTCCAGGGCAGCCAGGGCTACACAGAGAAACCCTGTCTCAAACAAAACAAAGCAAACAAACAAAACCCAGAAAACAAGGTGGGCCTGGGGAAATCACTCCGTTAAACACTGCCCGTCGAACCCCTATGCTCTATCCCACCACCCACACGCAGAGTCAAGTATGGTTGTCCATGCTTCAGGTTCCCCAGTTAGCCAAGTCAGGGAGCCCCAGGGCCCAGTAAGAAACGATCTCAAAAAACAAGGTGAAGAGCTCCTAAGGAATGCCACCAAGGTTGACTTCCGGCCTCCAAATGCACATACATAAACAAATGAGCACGAATATACAACATGTGCATATACACACACTCTGACACATCTACATAAAAGATATTAACAAATCCATGAGTGGTGGTGCACACATTTAATCCTAGCCCTTGGGAAGAAGAGGAAGGTGGAGTTCTGTGAGTTCGAGGCCAGCCTGGTCTACAGAGTGAGTTCCAGAACAGCCAGGGCTACACAGAGAAACCCTGTCTTGAAAAATTAAAAAGAAAAAAAAAAAACATAAACCAAAAGAAATTAAGAAAAAAACTAAATCAATCCCTAAAACATATAGTAAAACTCTTTGGGGGCTGGAGAGCAGCAGTTAGAGAGAGTTAGGCTGGGGCTTGACTCTCAGCACGCTTAGGGAGGCTCTCTCACAACCAATGTACTGTAACTTCAGTCCCAGGGAATCTAGAAGCTGTGGCACTACACAGACGTGTACATACATGTACAGAGACACACCTGCAAGTAAAACATACACATAAAACAATATTTTAAAGGAACTCTTAACCAGTTATCCTAGTGAAGTATATCTGAAGAACTTAAGAAAAATATAAATATATATTTGGTAGCGAGGTCTCACTATATAGCCCTGGTTGGCCTGGAACTCTGCGGGCCTAAGGGGGAAAAAAAAGGGTTTTTTGTTTTTTTGTTTTGTTTTGTTTTGTTTTTTTGAGACTGAGTCTACTATGTAATGCTGACTTTCCTGGAACTCACTATGTAGACCAGTCTGGCCTCCAACTCAGATCAATCTGCCTCTGCCACTTGAGTGCTAAGAAAAAAAAACAATTAAAGAAAAATTAAACTCTAATCACACTGTTAAAATTATGATTCTGAGATTGTTATCATTCGATTTAAAAATAATAGTCACTGTCCCTCCCCCACCCTCCTTAACAAGTCTCTTACTGATTCTTTCCCATGCAAGCACACTTAGAGAAATGAGGATGTAACCAGGGCTTTGTGTGGCTAAAAGATTTAAAAAACAAGTGCTTCTGGCAGCTGAAGGTTTTTGGACACTTTGGTGAGAAGGAATGCCAAGCACAGAATCCATACGTTTAGGTGAACAAGCTAATCCCCAGTCTATAAAACACTATATTCTTTTTTTTTTAAGATTTATTTATTTATTATATGTAAATACATTGTAGCTGTCTTCAGACACTCCAGAAGAGGGAGTCAGATCTCGTTACGGATGGTTGTGAGCCACCATGTGGTTGCTGGGATTTGAACTCTGGACCTTCGGAAGAGCAGTCGGGTGCTCTAACCCACTGAGCCATCTCACCAGCCCAAAACACTATATTCTTAATGGTCATCCTTGGTTTCTCAGCTAATTCGTAACTGGGACTTTTTTTTGGAAGTACACAAGACCATCTCAAAACAAAAACACAAAGCCCTAGGCCCAAGATGGTGGTGATGGTATGTATATGCATCCCAGGTTTCTGACAGGCTCACAGTGGAGTTGGAGTTGACCTCGATGGTGTCTACAGCCTGGGCGGGGGTCTGAGCTTGCCTGTTCAAAGTCCTCACCTATTTCACGGGTGCCGAGTAGAGTGGAAGTGAGAGTGTCAATGTTTTCCTGAAACCTCACCATGATAGACAGTTTGAAGACACAAGTTCATCACCAACACCCATCTGCACAACAGGACCAAACCGTTTCCATGGACAAATAGTAACCATTCCCTCTTCCTTAACCTTGAGGGCCAGGACTCTCACCTAGGCAACAGGGCCACAGTCCTGGTTTGGACCATTTACTCCGCCTGCATGTGGGCCAGAAAAATGTGTGGAACATTAAGCTCATGGGTTTTTTTGTTTGCTTTGTTTGTTCTTACCCTGTTTTGTATCATATGAAGACTATCTCATGCTATCTCATGCTATCTTCCATTCTTTAACTGTGGGAGGAAATAGCTTAAACAAGAAACTTAAAGTTTAAAAAAAAAAAAACAACTGTACTTTCTTTTTTAATTTTAAACAAGTTTATATAAAAAGCTTTAACTGGAAGAGAAAACTAGGACTCATTTTTATAATAATTTACTCCAACTCAGGGATAAATTGCCCTACACGTACCAGCTATGTGCCAAAAAAAGTCACAAAATTGTCCTTGCTTTTATGATGACAAATGACAAGTGAACACAGTATGTAAGAATCTTTTGGTAGAACAAAATAATTTACTGAAATATAAAAAGAGCTGACTGAAGCACTCCATTAATGGAAAAGGGAAATATTTTCAGAGAACTGGTAATTTTTTCCCATATTTCCATTTGATGTCAAGTAAATACAACGTTACCCATTTAAAAAGGAAAAAAAATGTAGAGAGCCAGGAAAATAGCTCAGCAGGGATATTAAAAAATAAATAAAGATAGATGCTTACAAAAAAAAGTGTAGTAATGGTGGTGGTGAAGGTGCCTTAAAACATCGGCTCTCTCTAATCCTATGATGGGTCTTCCCGGAGACAAGCCCTTAACCTGAGTAATCTTTATAACATAAGCTCAAATAGGATCCAAGGGCTCAGCAACATCGAACAGATCCCTAATCATCAAGAAAATTCAGAATTTCTTCTTGAGGGGCTAGAGAGATGGCTCAGCAGTTAAGAGCACTGACTGCTCTTCCGAAGGTCCTGAGTTCAAGTCCCAGATACCACATGGTGGCTCACAACCATCCGTAATGAGATCTGACAGCCTCTTCTGGTGTGTCTGAAGACAGTTACAGTGTACTTACATATAACAATAAATAAATAAATAAATACATACATACATAAATAAATATTTTTAAAAAAGAATTCTTGAAAGAAAAACTAAGAAAAAGAGTGTGTGCACACCTCATGAGAGAGAAAGAAAAACTGTACAAAACATCTTAAGAAAGGATAAGAAGGTCTGGAGAGATGGCTCAGTGGTTAAGAGCACTAACTGCTCTTCCAAAGGTCCTGAGTTCAATTCCTAGCAACAATATGGTAGCTCACAACCATCTGTAATGGGATCCGATGCCCTCTTCTGGTGTGTCTGAAGACAGTGGTAATATACATACATAAAATAAATCTAAAAGAAAAAGGGCTAAGAGTGTAGCTAAGTTGGTCGAGGGCTTGCCTAACATGAATGAGGTCCAATGTATAGATGCCCAGTATTGCACAGCCCAGGAAACAGTGGGAGCACACCCATATTCTAGGTTTTTGAGAGGTGAAGGCAGGAGTTCAAGGTCCTCCTCACCTACCTGGTAAGTTTGAGGACTACATGAGATTCTCTTTGTTTAAAAAAAAAAAGAGGGCTGGAGAGATGGCTCAGTGGTTAAGAGCACCGACTGCTCTTCTGAAGGTCCTAAGTTCAAATTCCAGCAACCACATGGTGGCTCACAACCATCTGTAATGAGATCTGATGACAGCTACAGTGTACTTAGATATAATAATAAATAAATCTTTAAAAAAGAAAGAAAAAAAAAAGAAAAGGAGGGGGCTGGTGAGATGGCTCAGAGGGTAAGAGCACTGACTGCTCTTCTGAAGGTCCTGAGTTCAAATCCCAGCAACCACATGGTGGCTCACAACCATCCATAACGAGATCTGACTGATTCCTTCTTCTGGAGTGTCTGAAGACAGCTACAGTGTACTTACATATAATAAATAAATAAATTAAAAAAAAAAGAGCGGGGCGTGGTGGCATACGCCTTTAATCCCAGCACTTGGGAGGCAGAGGCAGGCGGATTTCTGAGTTCGAGGCCAGCCTGGTCTACAGAGTGAGTTCCAGGACAGCCCGGGCTATACAGAGAAACCCTGTCTGGAAAAAAAAAAAAAAAGCGGCTGGGTAGAGAGTTCAGCTGTTCACATAAGGACCGGCAGTCTACACCAGAATCTACATAGGAAAGCCAGGCCTGGTGGTAGGCACTTGTCATTGTAGCACTGAAAAGACAGACAGAGGGATCTTCGGAGTTTGGTGGCCTCACAGACCAGCCTATGTGAGCTCTAGGCTAATAAAATTTGTGAAAGAAAGAAAGAAAGAAAGAAAGAAAGAAAGAAAGAAAGAAAGAAAGAAAACCAACTCCTGAAAAGTGACAAAAGGTTGACCTCTGTTATCTGTGTGTGTGACTGTCTGTCTGTCTGTCTGTCTGTCTCCCTGGGGGCTCAGCTAAGGAGATTGAGGCAGTAAGATCCATTTAAGTCCAGGAGATCTGATCATTTCAACCAGCCTGGGCAACATAATGATATCTCAGAGATCTTTACAGAGATAGCTAAGACCAAGCCACAGAGATACTCAGTGGTTAAGAGCATAAGAGCATGCGCTGTTTTTATAAAGAACCCAAGTTCAGTTCCTAGCACCCAACCATATCAGGGGACTCAAAAGCCGCTGCAACTCCAGCTCCAGGGAGATCCACAGCCTCTGGCTTCTGTAGGAACCAGCACTCATGTGTATACTATAATTTAAAATAATAAAAATATTTTTAAAAGAATATATACAAGACTAGTAATGTTCAATCATTTTATTAAATTCCCCCCCCCCTTCTCTTTTGGGTCTTGTTATGTAGCCCCAGACGGCCTGAACTTACTATGTAGAGCTAATTGGCCTCAAATTTATGAAACCCTTTGCCTCTGCCTCCCAAACGCTGGGATTACAAGTGTACATCACCACACCCAGTCTACAAGCCACTTTTAAAATCTGGTGTGCACCGAAATGAACCAAACTCAGAACCATCTGAGGATCTAAACAAAACAACTCTGGAACATTACCAAGCAGGTAATGTTTGTTTTGCAAGCAGATACACTGAGCCTTAGACACTTGGATTGGAAACAAAAAGAGAAATCACTTACTAACTATGGTCATGGAGCCAACAGACAAGAAGCCTCAATAATCTGACCCCAAAGAACAGAACCCATAAGACTAACCTAAAGAGGAAAACCAGATCTGATGCCCCACACTTTGTAACCCAAGCACTCAGGAAGTAGTGAGTTCCAGGACAGACAGTGCTACACAGAGAAGCCCTGTCAAAAAAAAAAAAAAAAAAAAAAGAGGGCTAGAAAGATGGCTCAGTGGTTAAGAGCACTGACTGCTCTTCCAGCGGTATTGAGTTCAATTCCCAGCAAGTGTACTCATATACATAAAATAAATACATCTTTAAAAAGAAGAAAAAGAGGAGCCTGGGCTGGAGTGGTGATGCACATCTTCAATCTCAGCACTGGGGAAGCTGAGGCAGAAGAATACAAAGTTCAGGCCTGAGCTCAGTTCTCAAACCCTATCTATAAGGAAAAAAAAGGGGGAGGGAGGGCTTAGTATTTCTGGGTATAGATTCAAGAATAATGGAAACACACACCTACAAAGTAACCCTGTCCCAGAGTCTAGAGCAGCACATTCCCTCTACCCACAAAGTAGAAACCTCCAAATGACCACTAACCGCTGATACAATGTAGCATAGCCAAATAAGGAACAGTTGCAAGTACAAAATCCAACCAAAAGCAGAAGGCAACCAAAGAAAAGTTAAAGAGGGAAGAACACTTGCAGGCAGGAGCCAGGAGTCTGCAAACAACCTTGCAACACAGCAAAGCTGACAAAAAGATAGCCATCGCTGTCATCCAACTCCAGAGTTTATTATTCCAAGTGGGAGTCCTGCGCTCATTAATACTCTGAAGGGAGGCTCAGCGCTGGAACAGAAAATAAAAGGGCTAGTGAGATGGCTCAGTGCTTAAAGCCACAGGCTGCTCTTCTAAGGAATGCTGTTTTAATTCCCAGCACCTACATGGTGGCTTTCAACCATCTGTATCCTCTTTTGGCCTGAGAGCTGCCTAATATAGTATGCATATACATGAGGCAGATAGACAAACACATAAAGAAAAATAAATCTGCCGGTGTTGGGCATAGATTGCCCATTTTTAATCCCAGCACTACTCAGGAGGCAGAGGCAGGCAGATCTCATGAGGTCAAAGCCAATTTGGTCTACATCATCCAAGGCTACACAGTGAGACTTTGTCTCAAAAAAAAGGGGGGGGGGATTAATTAAAATTAAAACAATTAAAGCAGGCTAACTCTATTATGTTAATAAAGCATAAGTGGAAGCAACCGAGGAAATAAAATTGCTCTTTGACAGTCTTACTTAAATCAAATGAGTAGAATGTTACTTGTATACTTCCCTGCAATCAACACTGGAATCGAGGTATTGATTATGCTCGCCAGTTTGATTCAATTGTTTTAACCATATCGAAACTTGGAGGAGGAGGAGGAGGAAGAGAAGGAGGAACGCATAATTAACTGGACACGAATAAAATGGCATAACTGAAATTTCCTTTACATACTTGAGCAAAGGGAGAGAGGAAATATATATATAGGTAAAACAATAGTGAAAATATTGATAACTGTTGAATGTGAGCGGCAGGCAGTATTGGGGGAGGAGGTTCAGCTACTGAATGTGAGTGACAGCATTTAGGGAGGGGCTCAGCTCATCGTTCCTCTTATGTGTATGCTTATAAGGTTTTCATTGAGGCAGAGGTAGATAGTTGACCCCAAGTTCGAGGTCAGCTTGAACTACCTACTGAGTTCCTGCTTAATCAAGGCGATCGGCCTCGTCTCCAACAGTTTTCAGCAATAACTCTTCCAAAACGGAATTCTTTGCAAATGAAATGATCATCCGGTTTATTCGGGGCGAGCTGCCGGGTGCTGGTGCTCTTGTCTTCGGAAAGCAAGCAGGCTATGGGGTCTAAGGCAAAGAGGCAGAGCAGCTTCTGGCGGGACCGACTCAAGCTCCGCGCCACCACGCGGACCAAAGAACGCGCACGCTTCATTCAAGGCAGAATCTGACAAATCACTCTCCGTGAACGCTCGGGCTCAGAGAACCGCGGAGCTCAATTTGGAATGCTCACACGCCGGGGAACCCAAGCAGCTGGGCTGGAGAGCTCTCGGGTCTCGGCCCAGGGTAAGGCCGGGAGCCGAGCCCAGGGCACCCCTGGTCGGCCCTCGGGTCCCTCCCTGAACCCTTCACTCGGTGCCCACATCGCACCTCGGCCTTGCCCCGCCCGCCTACCTTCCAGATCGGCATCTTCCGAGTCCGAGTCACTCTCCCCGTCCTCCTCGATGACGGGGACTGCGCTGGACTCCTGCGTGTGAAAGGTCGTCGGGGAGACGATGAACGTGTCTGATTCCTGGCGGCGGGCCTCGCGCAGGCGTGTGAAGTACTCCACCGCGAAGTCGACGAGGTCGGGCGGCTGCTGCCGAAGCACCTCCACGGTGTAGCCCTGCAGCAGCTCCGTGAGCCCCGCGGGGATCTGGATGTGGCTCATGCCTGCGACGTCCGAGGGGCCCGGCGGGTCCGGGCGGCCGGCGGCTGCAACCTGCGCGCTCCCTCACGCCGGCCTGTCACTCCGCGCCCGCGGTCTCCCGCGCGGCCCGTCTCGGCCTTCCTCGCGTCGCGCCTTATTCTGGCCGGGTCTGAGTTTGTTGTGCGGGCCGCGCGACCCTTCCGCTAGCAAGCCAGCCTGGCGCCGCTGCTGTTGTCACCCGGCCGCAGCCGCCGCCGCTGCCGCCGCCGCGCCGCCGCCGCCGCGGGGACCGCCGGGCAGGCAAGCTGGACGGGCGCGGCAGGCGCCCGGGTTGTGACGCACGCGGCCGCGGGCGTGCGCGTCCCCGGCCAGGAGCTGGCCCAGAGTGCGCGTGCGCCGCTGAGCCTCCCGCTCTCGGAGCAGCCCATGGTCAAGGTGCGGGAGGCCCCGGAGATGAGGAAAGAGTGGCCCGGCTGCGAGGCGGGCTGGTTAGTGCGTCTCGCCTGGTCACAAAAACCTTTCACTCATGCTTTCGGAGCATGCTGCGAGCCTCTTAAAGGAGTGCCAGGGTCACTGAAGTGACACAGGACCACCTCACCTTGACCCCTGCTCTAGTGGAGGGCCAGAGGGCTTACTCTAGGGAACGACATTAATGCTAAGCCTAAAGTACTGAGCAGGTTTGCCCAGAGAACGATCTGGAGGAAAGTCCTGTACAACAGGAACAAAGACCTAGTCAAGTCAGAAGAACCACCTTGACTGACAGGTAGAACGATGCGTGCCTGACTGCCTGAGGTCCTAAGGAGTCTAATATGACGTCGTGAGATGTCAAAGGGGGAAGGCTTTGTAGGAAGTAAAAGTTTCAGTGAGATAGTCACTTGTGAGCCTCAAGCAGAGAAATAACCCTGAAAGAGCTCGCTCAGCCGATTGTGGGCAGTAAGAAAGCAGAATAATGCCAGGAGCTGGACAGACCTCGGGGCTTGTTCCTCCTTTTGGACACTTCCATCTTGGTCTTCAGGCCTAGACTTAGAGTCCTCCTTCCTCCCCACTCAACCCTGGGCCACACTACTTGGTGAAGTTGAGCAGACCACAGACCGTGTTGTCTTTTGCCTTTGGGAAGAGGGCAGAGGTGAACTAGAGAGGCACCTGCTGTTCCTCAACTTGTTTCCTCCTGTCACCAAACTTGAACAAAAGAAGTTACAGACCTTTCTGGAATATCCAGCCTAGGTGCTGGCCAAAGAGCCAGCGAGAATACTGTTCTCCCTCTCCCTGCCGGAACCAGCCAGCAACTCGTGAGCTTGGGAACCTGAAGGGTATTGGGATTGTTAAGCACCACCTGGTAATTAACCAGTATTAATTAAGATCTCCACTAGCACCGCCCATAAAGGCCTGGCACAAACCCAAAACCTCAGGCTGCTGGGAACTGAGCTGTGTATGGTGACAGGGGAACACCTTACTGAGGTACTCAATGTAGGGGCCAGTCCAGGCTGTAAGCTAGGTAGACCTGAGACTACAAACAGCTATGTGTCCCTGAATGTATGTTGAGTGGCGGCGAAGCAGTATCCAGCATGCTGGCTGGAGGCACTGACAGCATACTTGTGAAGACTGAATGAATGAATGAATGAATGAAGAAGGAACAAATGATACATTTCAGCAACAAAAGAAGCAGAAACTGCTCTCCTGACTTCAGTCTCATAATATGTATCATTTCTTTCAAAGCTGCTACATAATTCAAGTCTAGCCTGGGTTACATGAAACTATCTCAAATCAAAAACAAAAAAGCAAAGCAACACAGTGGAGATGGGTCTTCTCTTGAGCAGACTGGCTCTTTTTGGGGGGGTATGGGAGGAGGGGAGAGGTTGTTGGTTTGGTTTTTCAAAACAGGATTTCTCTGTGTAGTCCTGGCTGTTCTGGAACTCACTTTTTAGAGCAGGTTGACCTTGAACTCAGAGATCTGTCTCCTGAGTGCTGGGATTAGATGTGCACCACCACGGCCCAGTCTAGCCAACTCTTAAAAGTTTTCCAGGATTCAAATCTTGCCATTACAATCCAAAAAACCTAGATGTGACCCCCCCCACCACTGCACCATATTACCAAGGGAATTGCCTCTCTGCAAGCAACCCTACAGCCAAGCTTGTGGAAAGGTAAATTCACAACTCCAAGTTCCAGTCTTCCCACATTATCATGTCTTACATGTTTTAAATGGGGCACAGGCAAATGAAGAGTTAGGACTCTGACCTCAATTACAAAATAGAGAAGAGAAAGGTTGTTGACAGAGTTGGGTGTGGACAGGGTCTCCCGGTACACTGAAACCCTATTGGCCTCTGTCAGAAACAGTCTGGTTTTCCTGACCTGTTAAACAGATTCAGCACAGCCTAACCATCCATCTGTCCAACAGACAGCATTCAGAGGGCACCCTAACCTAGTATAGTAACACATCATTTGTAGATCCCATTACTCAGGAGAATGAGGCAGGAAAAAAAATCACTCTTGCACACAGGAATTTAAGACAAACCTAGGCAACACAGAGGAATCTCTATCTTAAATTAAAAAAAAAAAAAAAAAAAGCAGGCTAGAGCTGGAGATGTTCTTTCAGTGGTAAGAACAGTTGTTCTCATGAAGATCTGGGTTGGACTCCCAGAACCCACATACTGTCACAAACTATCCAGTTCCAGGGGAACTACAAAGGATACAGACCTCAACAGATGCAGTGAAGATACATTCGTGGAGGCAAAACATTCATCCATATAAATAAATCTAAAAGCAATTGTTTTAAAGAGGGACTAGGCTGTGACTCAGCAATAGAGGTTGTACTTAGCACCAAGCCTAAATGGGTTTAGCCACAACAAAATCCTCAAAGGACTGACATGAACAGAAATTAGACACCCTACAGCTAGCTGCTCCTTACCTTCCTCCATACAGAAGATTCACAGTGAAGTTAAATAGCTTGTAGTTCCAATCTGACTACCTCCCTCACTTCTAGGTTTCCAAAGGGAGGGTCTCTCTCTTCCCTGTCCTTCAATAATTACAGGAACAATGGCTGTCATGAATGCCCATTTATGCTAACTGAAAGGCCTTGTAACAAGAGAGCATCAGGGATCTAAGCCCTGCATCTTCAACCTTTGTCCTGAATGCCATCTTGCCTGCATCCAAGCCTGTCCAGCTACAGGACTAGCTGTTACCATGGCAACCAAACCCACCACTGACAAACAGCTGCTAAGAGCAAGTGACAATGGTGGGTGGAAAGGCCTAAAGCGGAGACCTTCAGAAGCAAAAGCCATCCAGCAGATGAGGCCCCTCATCCCATGTTGTCTTCCTCACAACCCTCAGGTAATGAACATCATTAGACCACCATACCACCAGCCACAGATACAGATATGAATACAATGAGGCTTGTTCTCATAGGCTTTTACAATTGCCATGCACAGTTTGCAGAGGAGGGACACAGGCAGTTTAGCACCAACAGCAGGGAGGGTTTTGATGAAAGCAAACTTAGGCAGGGTACCAACTGCTGTTTCCAGTAAAATAGTGAATTTCTTAGACTCTTTTTTTGGTTTGGTTTGGTTTGGTTTTTCGAGACAGGGTTTCTCTGTGTAGCCCTGGCTGTCCTGGAACTCACTCTGTAGACCAAGCTGGCCTCGAACTCAGAAATCCACGTGCCTCTGCCTCCCGAGTGCTGGGAGTAAAGGCGTGTGCCACCATGTCCGGCTTCCCTTTACTTAAAACCATCCCCCTTCCCGAGGGAAAGAGAAGCTAATACTCCTTGAAGCCTTGCCCTTGGCCCAGGTCCCAGCTTACTTACCTCATACCTTTCATCTACTAAGAGAACTCAGCAGAAACAACCCACTTAACCTGACTAGGAGGCCGTGTGACAACCTTGAACTCTTGATTCTCCTGTGCCCACCTCTGGAGAGTTAGGATTACAGGCATGTGTTATTATGTTCAGTTTATGCCGTGTTGAAAATGCTTGACACCGCTCTGACTGTGGTACATCCCACAGTCCAGCTCCTTAAGCTCCTCCAGTCTCCACCTGTTCACTGGAACCTGCTGGTTACCTGAGCACTTCTATGGCAGTCCCTCACTGACAGTCTTCGAAGTTCACTCATTACCTATGTTTTCTTTTGTTTTGTTTTACCTTAGAAGCATTCAGGAGCCTCTGGTTAGCAGGAGAGATGGGGAACTTTTCTCTGTCTTTACCCATCTGTCCCTTGGCCTACATGATGCCTCCCCTATGAGATTCAGTCTTTGATCTAGGTGGTCTATTTTAACAAACATCCTGTTCCAGGGAGCAGTTAATTCCCAGGCCACCTGTTTCTATACCTGCGAGTCAACCCCCTCTTTCCTGGGACATTGTGTCCCAAGAAAGTGTCAGCGTGTACAGCAGGCCTGTTGTCTGCTTTTGAGACACCTTAGGGCAAGGAAAGAAACTGGGAAGCTCAAGAAACAACACTGCAGGACCAGAACCTTTGTGTAGTTATCACAGCAGAGAAAGCAGAAAAGTGAGCCCTCAGGGAGCAGCCGGCCCTCAGGCCTTTTCAGTGCTAATCAGGACTCTACTTGACACTCTTGGCCTGACTCACAGGCCAGCTACTTGGGCCTTGACCCAGAAAACACAGGCAAGTCTCTCACAGCCTAGGTCAAGTCAGCTTCCAACATAACATCAAAAGCGTTTCTTCAGGCCATTTAGACACACCTGGACACAGGTCCCTCTGTTACCAGCTTGCTAAAGGTCTTTATAGATCTCTTTATCATAGCTGGGCTTTCTACATCTAAAAGTGAAAGTAAAACAAAAAAAATCGATGTAATTAAATATTGAGTTCAATGAGGATAGAATTGGGAGAACTGGGGAGAGGTAGGGCTCCCTTGCAGAATAGGTAGTCTTAGCGCTAGCATTGATGTGAATACACACCTTTCAGCAAGGACTACCAGTCAGCTATATTCAGCTCCAGACCTCTTCAGTTTTATTTTAAGATGGTACAAAGTTGCCCAGGCTGGCCTTGAATTCACTGTGTATTGCAGCTGCCCTTGAACCTTTGATCCTTCTACCTCAGCCTCCTGAACAGCTGAAATTATAAGCCTGGACTACCTAAAACTAAACAGAGGAAAGAAAGGCAGAAAGGCTGAAGGGAGAGAGGATGACGAAGCCAGAAAAGGTATAGGAGAATCCTGTACAGTGGGACATGCCTATTAGCCCAGTCTTCGGGATAAAAGGATCACAAGTTCGAGAGCCAGTTGAGCTACACGGCAAGCGTGAGACCAGCCTGGCTTACATAATGGGGTGGACTCAACGAAAGAAACAAGTGTAGGTGTGTACGTTTGGGGACTGGGGGGATTGGATTGTGCTTCTAGCTTCAAAAGGCTATAGTGAACAAAATACAGGGTAGATACATCTCTTATATCAGAGAGAGTGCTACTGTACTTCTGAATGGCCACCGTTAAAACAACCTGCCCTGGCCCTCACCCCTTAGTCCAGTTATATATAACTTCTTTAAAAATTCTGACCAGGTCACTATCCTTGATCAATCACTGCCTGGCTTCCATTTGACTCTGACAGAGAAGTCTTTGGGGAGGGCCCATATTCCCCACCCCCACTCCATGCTCCTGTCAGGAAGAGATATATAAGGAACAGGTGGCATTTCAAAGGACATCATAAAAGCAAGCCCTGACTGGGAGGGAGTCACTTGCCATCTGCTTGGTTCCTTTCACAAGCTGCCTCCAGGGGCCTCCCTGTTTGACTTAGAGTCCTCTCAAAGTGCAAAGGGATGAAATAATCCCGCGCCCCCCACCCGCCACATGACTATCAGGGAAGCAAACACTCCACTTTCAAATGTGAAGTATCTCCAAGGGAAAATGATCCTACCCCATGAGAATGGCTGGCATTTGGCTGAAATGCAAATACTCCAACATGAGCTTTCAGTCTAGGGCTGAGGTTTCCGGACAGTCTCATTTCCTGGGGAGTATTAAGCAGTGCCTGGGCAGCTCTCAGAGAGACCTGCACTCCTGTCTGGGTGTCATACTCTCCTTTTCTGAAGTCTCTCTCCTCTCTCAAGTCTGCACTTTAAAGTCTGTGCTCTCTCTTATTGTAACAACTTCATGTTAACCTTCCTTAAGAGAAGGAGGGGTGGGGCGAGAGAGAAAGAGGGAGGAGAGGGTGGGGAAGAGAGAGGAAGACAGGAGAGGGAAGGATGGAGGACATCGAGCTTCAGAGAAGTGTGTGTATAGCTATCTTCTGGTCACTGAGATACCAAAGCTCCTGCGGCATGAGAGAGGTAGGTTGGCTTAAAGTTGAATTTATCTAGGGGCTGGAGAGATGGCTCAGCAGTTAAGGGAATTGAATGTTCTTCCAGAGGTCCTGAGTTCAATTCCCAGCAACCACATGGTGGCTCACAACCACCTGTAATGGGATCTGATGCCCTCTTCTGGTGTGTCTGAAGACAGCTATAGTATACTCACATATATAAAGTTGAATTAACCTTCCCAAAGAGCCCCCACTTTTTGTCTCTTTTTTTTTTTTTTTTTTTTTTTTGAGACAGGGTTTCTCTGTATAGCCCTGGCTGTCCTGGACCTCACTTTGTAGACCAGGCTGGCCTCGAACTCAGAAATCTGCCTGTCTCTGCCTCCCGAGTGCTGGGATTAAAGGCGTGCGCCACCACGCCCAGTTTGTCTCTCTTTTTAAAAAAAGTTCTTAAAGTTAGGGCTCTAGAGATGTCTCAGCAGGTAATAGCATTTGTTATACAAGCATGAGTATCTAAATTCAAATCTCCAGAACCGATGTAAAAACCTAGGCATGGCCGGGCATGGTGGCGCACGCCTTTAATCCCAGCACTTGGGAGGCAGAGGCAGGCGGATTTCTAGTTTGAGGCCAGCCTGGTCTACAGAGTGAGTTCTAGGACAGCCAGGGCTCAAGATTTTTTTTTTACTATATGTTATTATTGTGGGGGTGGGTATATATACACCATGTGTGGAGGTCAGAGGACAACCTACAGGAGTCCCTCCATTCTCTCCTTCCACCATGTGGGACCCAGGGATCAAATTCGGGTGGTCAGTCTTGGTGGCACATACCTTTACCTTCTGAGCCTCTGCACTTATGCCACAACTCCCATTTGATCATTCAGAAATATACTGCTTTAAATCAAGTGTCCTTCCTTGAACTCTCTGATCTTCAGCTTCCTGCAAGGTTAGCTACACACTCCAGGTGACTCCCAGGGGAGGTGCCTCTGTCCCTCATGCTCAGGGTGACAGTTCCAAAGCCAAGTCCCAAGGATCTCTGTGAGGCTGCTATGAGGCAGAAAGTGACACTGGAACTAACTTTCCAGGCCAGGGAGGGCAGTGCCAGAAAAGGCAAGCTCTCCCACCAAGATGACGACCATGCAGCTTAGGACTCCCCATCCAAGCTTTTCCAAACCTCTTCTTGCCATACGTGTATATATATATATCATTGTGATATAATGAATCAAACCAGGATGAGTACATCAGATCACACAGCAAGTGCCAGACCCACAGCCACCCCCTGACTCAGGACTGCTTATGTCCTTTCAGAATAAATAACTTGCCATCTATAAACTCAGGACAGGAAGGAGAATGAAGGATGGATTGCAAGCCAGGTCTTGTGGTGGCCAGCCAGCCCGGCAGACACCAATCAAGTCTCCCAGCCCCACCCATCCTCCCTTGAATATCGAGAGCCAGAGAAATCCAGGGTAGCCAAAAAGTCCTCCTTCCCTATAAGAGGCCCAGCCTATGGCCCCAGGAGTAGTCACTGGATTCCTGACAGCCTCCAAAGGTACAGCCTACCCCCGCTGAAGTGTCCCTGAATCACAAGAGAAAATATCACACGATGGAAAAATTAGAAACAATATTTATTGTTTCCTGTTAAAACTGAGTGCTCTCATGGGGAAAGAATGTGCAAAAGGAGCCTTCATACATTATGGCTCTCACACTTATCCCAGGAGGCTGGGACTGTCTTCACTGTGTAGGAGGGAAAATTCTCTACTTTCTCCTGGGGATTTAGACAATTGTAGCTTTCTTCTTATTATTTCTTGTGTAAAAATATCAAAAAAAAATGGTTAGTAGGTGGGCTGTTCTTAGGTATTATCTACCCAGTCCATTGGATAGACAGATGTGTGCTTCACACCCACATCCCATGCACAGCCAGGAGTATATGGATGGCACCAGAGACATCTCTTGAGTTTTCCTGGCTAGCAATTAAAGATCCCAGCTCCTGGTTTAGCTGGCTGAAAGTAGGCAAGGGGCCTCCAGAGAGTCAGCCATCACCTCTTCGGGAAGGAGTATTTTGAGTGTAACAGGGCCTTCAGTCAACCAGTAGGTGGCAATTTGGCCAAAGGTATCGAGTCTATAAACTATTTATTCCATCTCCAATTCTCTGGAAATCCTCTAAATTCAAGTTTCAAAATGGCACCAAGTTATACAAGGTAGAGGATATCATTAAGGCAACAGTTTCACCATCACAGCCAAGCCTGGAGCTCTGATCACACCTCTTCCCTCCCCTCCCTCTCAGGACTTCCTCCTCCTGCCCCTGCCTCTCAGCAACAGTGTCCAGCATCCACAGGTCTTGAAGAGTCTTCAGCTTCACAAGTTGGGGGCAATCCAATTAAGGAACTTCATGGCAATTTCAAAGCCAAGGAAACAGGCCTAAGAAGAGGTTGGGTGGAAAAGAAAAGCCAGAAAGACAGGGTGACTACCTGTAGATACCATCTGCAGGACCATGCTTGGTTAGCCCCTTCCTTAGTCCCATTCCCACCTAGATTAATATTAAACTGGCTGTGGTAATAAACACCCGTGCACCCAAGGCTCCAGAAGCTAAGTCAGGGAGAGCTGGAGTCTGAAACCAATGTAACCAACTTGGACTACACAGTAGGGCCCCTAAAAGAAGAAAGAGAGAGGAGAGGGGAGAGGAGTGGGGGAGGGGGGAGGAGTTACAGTTACTGACTCCCAAGAAGAGTAAGATGTGCATGGCCTATACTGGGTATGCTGAAAAGCCTTAGAATCCTAACATTTTTACTGGGAGTTAGACTACATACAGAGGTGTGTGAGTGCGTGTGTGCGTGCGTGCGTGCGTGTGCGTGTGCGTGTGCGTGTGTGTGATATATGTCCCAAAACTGCCACTTCTGAAAACCAGGAAAAGAAATTCAAGTCCCTGACCTTAAAGAGCTCCACAGGCAGCTACAATAAAGCAAGCAGATGAGGAAGCTCCAGCTGAGCCTTGCTACTGAGTTGCAGTGCAATCCCAAGAGGAGCAAAGTCAGCTCCTCCCACTAACCCAACTAACCCTCAGCCCTCAGATACTCACAGCGTTGGCTGGGAAGGCGCGGATCATGACTGCATTGAACCCTTTGTACAAGGAGGTGACTCCTTCTTCTCGGATCAGCTCTCTCAACACATCTCTGAAACCATTAGGATATTTTCCAGGAGGTGCTGCAGGGCAGAACCCAATTTTTTTAAAGCTCTAAGAAGCTTTGTGACCTGACCATGGCAACCCACATGCGGAGGCTCTAATAATGACACCTGTCGGGTCAGAGCTAGGACCAGGGCGAGGACACCTTGAAGGCTGCGTACAACTCAGCAGTACTCCATAACTCAACTCACACTGGGGCAAAGACACAAATGTCTAGCTTACTAGTGCCAAAGGAGTTAAACATTGAATCAAACAGCTCTGGCCATGTTGAAGACGAAAAATAAGACTTTTTTAGTTTGTGTTTAGGCTGACATGAAAGCAAATCTAGAATATGAATGTGAAGGAGAAGGCTGGTCAAGCAGGCACTGGAAGAGAGAGTATATATATCCTCAGATTCTTAGACCTTCGCACTCACCGGTGGACACCCTTGCTTATGAACAGCACTTGGGAGGGAGAGGCAGGGAACAAGAATTCAAGATCATTCTTGGTTATACAGCAAGTTAGAGGCCAGCCTGGGCTACATGAGACCCCTTCTCAAACAACAAAAACAAACCCTCTGCACCCCAGGGTAGTCAATGCTAGACCTGTTCCATCCACATCCACACCACTCACCAGTCTGGAATCGAGACTTGAGCACGTCCGGGGGGATTGCCACGGCCCAGTTGAAGATCCCTGCAAAGCCACCAGCCACCAGGATCCGAGGCACGCTGAGGTCACTGACACTGCAGAACACCACAACCCAGTCAGACAAAGCCTAGCAGCGGGATGCAGACCAGTTCCTACAGGCTACTCAGGGAGAAAGTTACTGGGGGAAGAGGCTCAAGGTCTAGGACCTGGCAGCAGCCACTCTGTTGGAGGAGGTTCCATGCATTATTGAGGTAGAGAGTAGAAGGTGTTAGCTGTACCCCAGCAGCTACTAAAGGAACCAATAGGGGGCAAAGTATGTCTGCTTCAGACCTACTATGGGAGAGGACAACCTACCCAGCAGTGGGAAATGGCTTCTACATTCTAAGGTTCTTTTCACCTCTTTCCCTCTGGAGTGAAGAGATTTTTAAGCCATTCATATGTCATGAAATACATCCCACTGGCAGGAACATCTGTTGGTGGCAAGAAAAGTGAATTAAAAATTCATAAAATCTCCACAGATAGGCACTAGAATATTTCAAAGATTCGTTAGGTGTTTTTTTTTTTTTCTTTCTTCCTTCCCTTCCTTTCTTTCTCTTTTTCTTTCTCTCTTTCTTTTTCCTTCCCCCCCCCCCCCGAGACAGGGTTTCTCTGTGTAGCCCTGGCTGTCCTGGAACTCACTCTGTAGACCAGGCTGGCCTCGAACTCAGAAATCCACCTGCCTCTGCCTCCCGAGTGCTGGGACTAAAGGCGTGCGCCACCACTGTATTTTTTCTAAGACTTTTTTTCAGGTTATAATTACATCATTCCTCCTGTCTTTCTTCCCCCCAGGTGCTCCATGAGGTTCTCCATGCTCTCTTTCAAATTCATGACCTCCTTTCTTTAGTGTGTGTGTGTGTGTATGTGTGTGTAGGTAACTTATATTTATGCATAAATATAAAATAAATATATTATAAATAAATATAAGAATAAGTTCATAACATATCCATACTATATACATATAGATCATATTAAATATGTATTAAATATACAGATTTAGATTAAATATATTTATATTAAGCATAATATAAATATATTATACTAAATATTTTTAAAGTACATTAAAGTATACGCAATATATACTATACTATACACACACACACTTATATAGAATAGATACATAAATAGAGCCTTCTCAGTCTGAATGATGTTACTTGTGTGTATACATCTTCAGTGCACCAATCAGTGTGCTCTTCCCTGGGGTAGACCCTGAGGAGTTCTGGCAGCTGCATCCTTTCTGATTTTAATTTTTTTGGCTTTTTAAAAAAACATATATGAGAATTTTATCTGCATGTCTGTGTACCATACATATGCAATGCCCATACAAGCCAGAAGACGGCATCAGATCTTCCAGAACTGGAGTGACACATAGTTTGGGTGCTGGAAACTAAACCTGAGTTCTCTAGAAAGGTAGCCAGGCTCTTAACCACTGAGCCATCTCTCCAGCCCCTATATCCTTCTTATTTGCTTATTTATTTGTTTGGTTGTTTGGGTTTTTTGAGACAGGGTTTCTCTGTGCAGCCCTCAAATTCACTTTATAGACCAGGATGTCCTCAAACTCAGAGCTCCACCTGCCTCTACCTACCAATTGCTGGATTAAAGGAGTGCACCATCAGCGCCCAGTTAACATCCAGTTTTTAATACTCAATCTGCAGCTATCAGATGCTGCTGAAAGCCAAGCACTGGTGTAAGTATACAATCGATGCAATTCATCTTTCAGGTCTCCTGCAGGTGGTCACCACTAACACACCCACTCATAATGACAGCTAAGCGTCTGGCCATCCTCCAAGTGCCTTCTCAGGATGAGACTCTCTCTGCCGTAGGAATCCTGCCTGTCAAACCAAGAGGAGGTCTGGTGGTGTAGCTCAATGGCAGAGCACTACCTAGCACGTACAGGCCCTGAAGAAGTTCCCACCATTCCTAAGTCTTTCTTCTTTCCCCTTCTCATCCCTTCAGCCATGACGTGTATCCAGAAGCCTCTACCGTCCATAGCGTGACTCCACCCCTGAAGACATTCGAGAGGATGAGCTTTCTCTCCAGCCTCTCTGAGCCCAGGCGGGGTGAGACTGCATATAACCAGGTCACACACTACGACTTTGTAAGGCATACGTCATGGTCTAGACATCCAGGGAAGCCTCTCAGGGGCAGGCTCCTCAGCTGACCGTCCCGGCTGACCTCAGGTGCAGAGCTTCCGAGCGTACCTCGCATGAGTGTGAGCACAGTCCCTTTGTAGAAGCCGCGGATCCCGAACTCCTGATACAGCTTCTTTGCGCAGTCCAAGGTGCCACTGTACTTGTTCTCCCCTGAAGAAGCCTGAATCTGGGAGGGATGGAAGGTCACCACATCAAAAACAGCAGTAATGGAACTGACAGACCCAGCAGGTCTGGGGCTTCCTGGCTAGCTGGCCTAGCTTCATCACTGAGCCTCAGGCTAGTGAGAAAGCCTGTCTCAAACACAAGGTGGGTGAGTCCTTAGGGACAATCAGGCCTCCACATGCACATGTACATATTTGCTCAAAAAAAAATATATATATATGTATGTATGTATGTACCAACAAGATGCCAGAGATGTTAGAACCGTCTGACAATGATTTCTTAAAGCAGCCATGATAAAAAATCCTTTAATGAAAAATGATGAATATGCTTGAAACATGAAAATAGCCACAGTGTGGAAATGGATAGTTTCAGCAGAGAAACTAGAATATACAAAGGAGAACCAAATAAAATTTCAAACTGGAAAAGTAAACTTATTAAAGGCTCAATGGCTACCTCATTCAACAACAGCAAAGAGGAAAGGGACCCAGGGACTGAGACAGGAAATGAGTCTATAAAGACAAGCCCGGTATGGGATACCAATGGTGTAATCCCAGCACTGGGGAGGTCAGAGGCAAGAAGGCATGGAGTTCCGAGTCATCTCAAGCAACTTCGTAAGCATGAGGCTAGCCAGGGTTTCTATTCCTGCTAGATGGGTGGTGCAGGCCTATGGTCATAGAGAGACAGGAGAATGACTGAAGCCTATGGTCATAGACAGACAGGAGAATGACTGAAGCCTCAAGGCCGGCTTGGTGCTCATGGCGAGTTCCATGCCAACCTGGGACATATAATAAGATTTTATTTTTGTTTTGTTTTAAGACTGTCTTTCAATACAACCAAAATCATGGCACACACCATTAATGCCAGCACTCTGGAGACAAAAGCAAGCAAAAGTCTCTGAGTTAGAGGTCAGCCATGTCTACATAGTGTGTTCCAGGCCAGCCTGGTCTACACAGTGTGTTCTAGACTATAAAGTAAGACCCTGTCTCAAAAAAGAAAAGAAAAATGGACAGTGAGATGACTCAGCGGATAAAGGCACACGTTGTATAAGCTTAGAGACCTAGGCTTGACCCCCAGAGCCTACATGGAGGTAAAGGAGAGAACTGACCCACAACATTGTCCTGGAGTCACTGATGCACTGTGTGGCATATGGGCCCCATCCCAGTAATACGTTAATTTTAAAATGTTCTTTAAAAATTACAATTGTTTTTCAAACCAGGCATGATGGATGCATGCCTGTAATCCCAGCAGCTGAGAGAAGGGACGGGGGGACTGGGAGTTCAAGGCTACTATTCCCTCATAGATTAAGCATATGGACAGGTAGCTCGTGAGTACGTGTAGCTTGGGCAACATATACTGTCTCAAAATCAAACAAAATCTCAATAAAACCCAAAACAACAAGACCTAAGGCAGTAGAGTAAGTGAATAAAATGTCACATGACGATGCATCCATCTAACTCACCTGCCCTTGTTAGCAGCGCTTCCGAAACTGAAAGCAACTGGTATCCCGGCAACAGTCATTCTCAGGGGTCTGAACCTAGGACCTTGCACATCCTAAACAGATAATCTACCTCTGAGCTATATCCATTCTCATCCAAGGTAGAAGGGAGGCTGCTCCTGCCCAAGATGTTGTGTGTCCCAAAGGGCAGTAAATGCCACTCTATAACTTTGGTTTTGGGTTTGGGTTTTATGTTTTGGTTTGTTTGTGTTGAGACAGGGTCTCTTTATGTAGCCCCTGGTTGTCCTGAACTCTATGCAGTCCAAAAAACACTGAAGTGTGGCAAGCCCCCGCCTCAGCCTCCATAGTGCTAGGATTGTAGTTGTATGCCACAGCAAATGAACGTGTGCCCCTCCTGCCTCACCATCGGCATCTGCCTACGGGAAGGCACCACAACAACTGGTATGTAGTTCTGGATCCTTTCGTGTTTCTGAAAACATGTTTCGCACAACTGGACTATAGACTTCATAAAAGGGAAATGAACATAAATATAAATCCAGGCATGGCAGAACATACTCATGACCTCAGCACTTGCCTGTAAGCCAAGCATGGGGAGACTGAGGCAGGAGGATCATGAGTTTGAGGCTAGCCTATGACACATAGCAAAACTATGACCCAAAACAACAAAACCCTGGGCTGGAGAGATGGCTCAGTGGTTAAGAGCACTGACTGCTCTTCCAGAGGTCCTCAGTTCAATTCCCAGCAACCACATGGTGGCTCACAACCATCTGTAATGAGATCCAATGCCCTCTTCTGAAGACAGGTACAGTGTACTCATATAAATGAAATAAATAAATCTTTCTTTAGAAAAAAAGTCTTAAAAAAAAAAACAAAAAAACCCCAAAAAACAGTAAACCCCACAATATACTAACATGTATGCGAAATGTGTGCTTCTTTTCTGTTCACAGCCTACAACCTTACCTGCAGTAAGCATTTGATCCGTTCTCCAGGGGTCATGATTCCTGTGGTGAACACACCAGATAACATCCCAGCTGTAAACAGCTGTGGGTAGCTGCATTGAGAACAAGAAACAACCATCTGTGATTTTCACCAAGGACTGAGTCAATCCCAGCATACCAGAGCAAGAGGAGACAGAGCCAGGCAGTGGTGGCACACACCTTTAATCCCAGCACTTGGAAGGCAAAGGCAGGCAGATTTCTGAGTTCGAGGCCAGCCTGGTCTACAGAATGAGTTCCAGGACAGCCAGGGCTACAGAGAAACCCTGTCTTCAAAAAACAAAAAACAAAAAAAAACAAAACAAACAAGAGACCTATGAAGCCCACACACAGTAGGTGCACACTTGAAGTCCCCTCATCCCTGAGAAAAGGTTTATAGTGAGATACAGTTTTCACTCATGAGCCTGCTACCTTCAATAACTCTGGATAAGTTACCAGCTCTCGGAGCCTTCATCTCCAAACTGTAAAACAGTGGGTTGTTGTAAGGCAGGAAGAACCTCCAACCTGAGATCTAAACCTCAGCAGATCCCGGTTCCCCTCCAATATCACATCTCCTGGGCCACCAAGGAACAAGAACATTAAGCCAAGACCCAAGCAGGAAAGCTTCAAGGTTGGGGAGAAGGGCTGTGGCCATCCAACAGGCTGAGAGGTGGCCAGCAGTTCTAGTTTCATTTCTATTGCTGTGATAAATTACCTTGACCAAAGCAACCAATGGGAAAATGGGTTTGTCTGTCTTGTATTTCCAGGGTACAGCCCATCATTCAGGAGAAGTAAGGCAGCAGCTAGTTAGATCACATTTACATCAAGAGCAGGGAGAAGCAAACGCACCCATGCCGCCTGCTTTTAGCTTCTCTGGCTTTCTGTCCTACATAGCTCAGGGATGCTGCCTAGCGATAGGCTAGGTCTTCCTACATCAGTAAACAATGAAGACATGCCCACAACAACCGGATAAAGGCCATTACCATAATTGGAACTCTCTTGCCAGGCAACTCTAAGCTGTAGCAAGATTGCATTTAAAGCTAACCTTCAGACCTGGTCAGTAATGAGGATGGCAATGTGACGCTGAGAAGCGCTAAGTCACTGATGGTCCACAGGGATGTCCTGTGGGCACTGTGATGTAAAGCTCCCCAATGGCATGTAGCATGGGCTCTCATTCTACCCCCACGAAATGCAGCAGTCTGAGTATGTGGAGGCCTCTGAGACTCCTAGTGTCTGTCACTAAAGCTGTCTGTGCCACCTCTAACAAGACCTTATCTTTCTGGGATTTGTAGACCATCACAAGCAGACAATAGGCCACAGAATCACATTCAGTACCTCAACAGAGTCCCTGCAGTTTGTCAAATGTTGCTAAAAATTGAACGTGCTGGCCCTTGCATCAGGCCTCACTAGTCTAAAGCTCTGATAACTGAGCCTCAGGCCAGACTCGCCCCAAGGAGTCCAAGACAAGGAAAACAGATGCTGTACAGCAATGGGGGACCGCCTAGCCAGGTTCCTTCCCGTTAGGAATGACAACAGTTTTGACAACCCAGTTCTTTCATGCACTCAACTCACATAAGGTTCACACATCTACTTCAGACAACAAACCAAGCACACAGGTGGATGGCTGAACAATCAAGAGACTTTGATTTTTGTTTCATTTCAACAGAGGCCCTATATTGCCCAGCTAGTCCTGGAACTCTAAGCAGAGGCCACAGGACCATGTACAGGCTATTTGTTTTGTTTGAGACAGGAATGTTATATGGCCCATGCTGCTGCCACCTGATCTCATGATGTAACTGAAGATGACTTTGAGTTCCTGGTCAACTTCCCTCCACTTTCCAAGCATTAGGAAGACAGGCAGGTGCAACCGTGCCTGGCCCAGGGGATGTTTAAATGTGACCGGTGATGTGAATAGTCTTCAAAGTGGCTGCACCAGTTTGTATCAATGTATAAATCTTCTGGGCTGTGTGGTGACAACCTGTGGCCCTAGCTATTTGGGGCGCTGAGACAGGAAGATCTTGTAGCTACAAGGCTTGCCTGAGCTGTGAAATAAATTGAAGGCCAGCCTCACAACACAGTAAGAGGTTGTCTCAGAAATAAAGAGTAAAAGTGGGGCGAGGTGGCACACGCCTTTGATCCCAGCCCTTCAGAGAGGCAAGCAAATCTCTGTGAATTCAAGGCCAGCCTGGTCTACAGAGTGAGTTCCAGAACAGCCAGGGCTACACAGAGAAACCCTGTCTTGAAAACCCAAACTAAACAAACAAACAACAAAAAAAAACAAAGCCCAGCCTCCCCAAAAAGATAAATAAAAGAGGAATAGGATTGGTGCACACCTTTAATTTCAGCACACAGGAAGCAGAGATTGGTGGATCTCTATGAGTCTGAGGCTATCCTGGTTTACATAGCCAGGTCCCAGGCCAGTCAAGGCTCTATGGTGAGACCCTGTCTCAAAAAAGTAAATAAAGGGCTGGTGAGATGGCTCAGTGGGTAAGAGCACCCGACTGCTCTTCCGAAGGTCAGGAGTTCAAATCCCAGCAACCACATGGTGGCTCACAACCATCCATAACAAGATCTGAAGCCCTCCTCTGGAGTGTCTGAAGACAGCTACAGTGTACTTACATATAATAAATAAATAAATCTTTAAAAAAAAAAAAAAGTAAATAAAATAAAAGGCAGGATATAAACTCAGTGGTACAGTCCTTGCCCAGCTTCAATCCAAAGAACTGTCATTTGTTAAAAGTGAAGCCTATTCAAACGAGCTGTAATCACTGTTTATTTTTAAAGATTTATTTATTTTATGTATATATGAGTACACTGTCACTGTCTTCAGACATACCAGAACAGGACATTAGATTCAAGTACAGGTGGTTGTGAGCCACCATGTGGTTGCTGGGAATTGAATTCATGACCTTTGGAAGAGCAGCCAGTGCTCTTAACCACTGAGTCATCTCTCCAGCCCTGTAATCACTGTTTAGTGGACAGATTTTTGCAAAAACGAACACCCACCCTGGGCCTGTAGGCCTGCCCCAGGTGGCACAGGAGACTTGCTTGCCTATATATTCAATGTCACAGTCCCTATATGTCCCTATATGTCCAATGTCACAGGCCTTGTTTACACTGCTGTCCCCAAAAGGAGTCATCTCAGTAACTAAAATGCCCCCATAATGCCATCAACCGCCATTCTTCTCAGGATGCCCAGCCTTAGGGACTGCTTCCTATATAGGATCTTGTGTGTTCACAGGACACCATGCAGACACTATGAGCACCTGGCCTACTCTGTTACTCTCCATCCCCATGTCAAGGAGGTGCTTGTGAGCCCTGGGTCTTCCTGAGTTTCCATGTCAACGCTCTGTAAAACTCTTTTCCATGCTAAATGGCACTGTAGGGAGGTAACTGCAGCAACACAGACAGCAAGATGGGGGTAGGATGGGATCCGAAGTGTCCCATTCTGCTCCTAAAGAAAGGCTGTTTCTCTTGTGCTGATGTTGCTATACGGGAGCACAGCCCGTAAGTGTGGTACAACTCTGAGCTGTCACACTGCAGGAGCAGGTGTTCAGAGATGATGATATGTATGTACCCCTAGGTCCTTGGTCTGCCAACAGTCCAACAGCTTAAACAAAGCAAAATAAAACAAAACCGCTCACACCTGGAGGCCCTTAATGTATCTAGACACATTCAGAACACCATGACTCCAGAAACAGAACCTCCCATTGCAACACCTTCATCCGTAGCTTAGACTCTCTCAGAGCCTGTTATGGGCTAAAGTGTTGATAGAGTACAAGCAATGCTATACCTGATTTCCTCCCCTGAGCTCCCAGGTGCCAGCCTTGCCAGCCCTGGTGGCTCTTGTGCCTTTTCAGGACCTGTAACCTGTATGGCTCAAGACTGAGGACGCCTTGTCGAATCACGTGCCTTTAATCCCAGCACTCGGGAGGCAGAGGCAGGTGGATTTCTGAGTTCGAGGCCAGCCTAGTCTACAGAGTGAGTTCCAGGACAGCCAGGGCTACACAGAGAAACCCTGCCTTGAAAAAAAAAACAAAAAGTCTCACTCACTCCCCTGCACCCTGAGAAGCTTAAACATTAACTATTTTTTTTTCATGTTGAGGTATAATTCTGACTCAGTTCTCTCTTTATACCCAAACTAACTCTGAAAATTTACTAAAAGAACATACAAGGGGCTTGAGATATGCTCAGCAGTTAAGAACATTGGGCTGCTCTTCCAGAAGACTCAGGTTCAATTCCAAGTACCCACGAGGGGGCTCATTAACAGTCTGAACCAATACTAGAAGATCTGACACCCTCTTCTGGCCGCCTCAGGTACTGCACCCATGTGGTACACAGACCTGCAGGCAAAACACCCATACACATACAATAACAAAATAAATATTTTAAAAATGAAAAGAAGATACAACAAGGGCTGGAGATATATCTCATTTGGGAGACAATATGTACAAGACCCTGGGCTCAATCCCCTGCCCTGCATAAAGCCAGGGGTGGTGGTACACAATTGTCATCCCAAAACACAATAGGGAGAGGCAAGATCGGAAGTTCAAGGTCATCTTTGGTTATAGAGGGAGCTCTTCTTAAAATTTATTTTATGTACGTGAGTGTTTTGGCAGTCAGTATGTATGTGTGCCATGAATGTGCCTGGTGCCTAAGAACATCAGAAGACATCTGATCTGTTGGAACTGGAGTTACAGGCAGTTGTGAGCCACCATGTGGGTTGTCTCTGCAAAGCAACAGGTGCACTTAACCACCGAGCCATCTCTCCAGCCACTGGAACCTTCTCTTAACCAGGTAACAGAAAACAAATTTACTTCTGTCCTTAATGTGGTAGTAAGAATCACCACAGAATTTGTCCCCCATGTGTGCACTGGGCAGTGGGGATTTACAATGGATAAGAAATTAATGACAACTCAGCAAAGAGGCAGGGGAGAGCTCTTTTTTTTTTTTTTCTCTTACCCTTTCAATTCACAGAGCACAGGAAACCCAGTCCCTCCCCTCAGAGTGCCCACAAGTCAGCCCTGGGACTCAAGGGACAGCCTCGAGGTCAAGACTTCCCCTTCACACACATCCCAGCATCAAGAACAGCAGTGCTGCCTGAGAATACTCACCTAAGTTCATCCTCTGGAGATTTCTGCTGTAGTTTCTTCCCCAGACCAAACCCAAAGAAGCACACGGCGAACATAGGGGTGACTCCAATGATGGGCGCAGCCATGCCCCGATACAGCCCTGTGATGCCCTGCAAGGAAGGGCAAAAACAGAAGCGGATTTCATATATCACTACCCTGTCTCTCAGGGTTGAGAATCAAACCGAGGGCCAAACAAAAGCTCACCTCTGAGCTGTACCCCAGCCTTTGAGCTGTACCCCTGGCCTCTGAGCTATACCCCAGAACCTCCACTAACAAAGAGGAGCCCCTCGGTCTCTAACCACTGGCTTCCTTCCCCACCTTTTCAAGCATAGAGAGATTTATCCTCCCCACCCCAATTTGTGTGTGTGTGTGTGTATGCGTGTTTAGGTATGTGTGTGGTGGTGGCACATCCCTTTAATCCCAGCACTCAGGAGGCAGAGGCAGGCAGATCTCAGAGTTAGAGGATAGTCTGGTCCACAGAGTGAGTTCCTGGACAGCCAGGGCTACACAGAGAAACCCTGTCTGGAAAAAACAAAAACTGAGGTGGGGGAAGACTCCTCCTGGATCCCACAAAAGCCTGGCAGTGCCATGGACTGCAGGTGCACTCACCATGGGCAAAGTACAGAGGCAACAAACAGAAACAGGACAGGGATGCAGGGACGGAACTCAAGGTGACAAAGCCCCGTCAAAGCCTCTCCCACAGCTCTACTTTGGGATGAGGAAGATGCCCAGTCCGTCAGGGGCCACCCATGCCTGCTGACAATTCATCTAGTCTTCCTTCAATGATCTGCCAGCTTCATGAAGTGCAGCTCATACCTGGCAGCTCCAGAAAACTGAGCTAAGTCTGGAACACCAAAAACAAATCAGGAAGGTGTGCAAATCCCAACTAATGAAGCCTGCTAAATCCTGCAGTTAGGTCTGGATTGTTTTCTTTCTAGTTTTTGTTTTCCCAATATATTTCCCAAGCTGGCTCCCAATTCAGCTGTGGCAATTCCCCTGTCTCACCCTCCCAGAAACTCCATAAACATATGTTTCTCAGGCCTGCCTTAGGTGTTGGATTTACGTAATTCCTCTCATACCCAAGCTACAGCTCAAAATGTGTTGACCAAGTGACCGTAGACTTGGTTCTCTTGCAGAGAACTCTCTGGATAGAACTGGAGTTTGGAGCCCCCATTAGACCCTGATCAGACTCCGACCTGGGTCCAGATATAAGGAAGAAGGCCCCTAAAGAAGAAAGGCAGAGCCACCTTGGGTGAGAGAGCTAAGCAGGCTCTGCCTCAAGGCCTTCCTCCTACACTGAGACCTGCAGGAGCCCCGGAAACACCCACACCGAGGATGAGCCCACCCCTTCCCAGCGGCTATGTACTTCTAGGTGACACTTGTCCTTCAGTTTCTGCATGTTTAATAGTGTGAGTGACGGATAATCACATGTGAGTTGTGTTTTAGTGCAGTTGTAATCTTTGTACTTGGGAGAGTGGGGTAGGATTAGTGGGAGGTCAAGTACAGCAGGGGGTGCAGCATGAGACACCGACTCAGACCATCAGGACAAGCAGAGAGGGATTGGAGAGATGGCTCAGTGTTTAGAGCACGTGCTGCTTTTGCTAAGGAACTGGGTTCAACCCCCAATACTCACATGGTGGCTCACAATAACCATCCATAACTCCATCTCCACAGGATCTGACTCCATTTTCTGACCCCCACAGGCATCAGGCACACACGTGGACATTCATACACATAAATTTTTAAAAGATCATATTCTATTAAAAATTATGTAGTTGTCGGGCGGTGGTAGCACACGCCTTTAATCCCATCACTCGGGAGGCAGAGGCAGGCAGATTTCTGAGTTCGAGGCCAGCCTGGTCTACAAAGTGAGTTCCAGGACAGCCAGGGCTACACAGAGAAACCCTGTCTCAAAACAACAACAACAACAACAAACAAAAACAAAAAGAAGAAAAATTATGTAGTCAAATAACTCTAACAAAACTAAGTGCCCCTGCCTAGGAGTACAAAGACTCTGCTGGCCTCCCTTCTTCTCCAAACCCCACACATTTCCTTTTTGTTGGATTTTTTTTGTCACTTTTTTCAGATATCTATGTTATGGGTGTTTTGCCTGCACACACACACTAACACACACACTCACACATATATGTGCTAGTGTCCTCAGAGGTCAGAAGAGGGTGTTGGATGCTCTGGAACTGAGTTATGAATGGCTGGTGCTGGGAACCAAACCTGGGTCCCCTGCACGGACAACAAGTGTTCTCACCTCCCGGGCCATTTCTCTAACGTCAGTGGTTTTCTGATACAGGAGCTCTCCACATAGCCCAGGATGACCTTGGCCTAAGATCTTCCTATCTGAGCTTCCCAAGTGCTAGGATTACTGGGAAGTGCCACCATATGGCACGACGTGAATTTTTATTCAGTTCACCATGGCTTCAATTATGCCTTGCTAATACCGCCATCTCCTGGAAGAGCGAAGCATTTTATGGGCTTCATGCATCTGTATCTCCAGTAGCTGCAATTATCAGGCTCCACAGCAGAGGCGGCGGATGTGGCTAAGGAGCTACAGTGTGGCCAGCAGGATCTCACAGCTACCTTCTTCACCCCTGAAGGTAGTGCCAAGCCCTGCATTCAGCCTGAGTAAGGGATGCCCAGCAGGCACCAGAAGCCTACCTCTCTCATAAGAGTCTTCCGGAAACAGTCCAAGGTCCCAGAGTACATAGGTGGCTGTCCAGACAAACTTGGTGGTTGTGTCTGCAGTCGGACCTGAAACCAGAAAACTAAAACAATCACCTTCTAGAACATGGTAACATTGATGATCCAACTCCTCTTTCTCTCCCCTCCTGCTCCTCATCCTTCGATCCAGGGCTGGAGGCTGAACCTAGAACCCTGTTCACACCTTTTCCACTGAGCTGTATCTTCAGCCCTTCAGCTTCATTTAAACCGGGAAATGTGCACCACTGTAGGTGTCTTCGGCATTTTCTTCTGATGGATTCAGACTTCAACTTTTACCCCATTAGCGCTCATTCAATTTAGGTATTTATTTTTTCTTTTGAGACCGCGTTTCTCTGTGTAGCAGTACTCATTCTTTTTATTTTTTTCTTTTTCTTAAAAAAAAAAACAAAAAACATTTATTTATTTATTTATGTGTATGAGTACACTGAAGCTGTCTTCAGACACACCAGAAGAGGGCATCAGATACCATTACAGATGGGTGTGAGCTACTATGTGGTTGCTGGGAATTGAACTCGGGACCTCTGGAAGAGCAGTCAGTGCTCTTAACCGCTGAGCCATCTCTCCAGCCCGCAGTATTCATTCTTTTTTTTTTTTTTAATGTATTTTGTGTATATGACTATATGCAGTGCATAGAGTGCTCTTAAGCTGAGCCTGCTCTCCAGCATCTCTCTCCCGACCCCTTGGTTTTTCCAGACATCGCTTCTGTAGACCAACCTGGCCTCAAACTCTCAGTGATCCATCTGCTTCTACCTCCTGAGTGCTGGGATTAAAGGCAAGTGCCACCTCCACCTGGTGGAGCCATCTCAGTCTTTTGTTTTTTCCTTCTCCCTCCAGCCCCACTCACTCTGGCCCCACCATCTCAGTCTTTTTTTTTTTTTAAAGATTTATTTATTATTACACTTTAGCTGTCTTCAGATGCACCAGAAGAGGGTGTCAGATCTCATTATGGGTGGTTGTGAGCCACCATGTGGTTGCTGGGATTTGAACTCAGGACCTTCGGAAGAGCAGTTGGTGCTCTTAACCACTGAGCCATCTCTCCAGCCCGACTGTTTCATTCACATATAAAATGTACCTCATGTATATAATCCATTTCTCTCCTATTTCCTCCAGACACGGCCCCCAATAATTTCATTCTTTTTACTGGCAAATATTTCACTGGATACCAAAATACACACACACATACACATACACACACACACACACACAGAGAGAGAGAGAGAGAGAGAGAGAGAGAAAGAGAGAGAATATGAGAATACACCAAGTACTTAGGAGGTAATAGGAGGTAAGACAGGAGAATCAGGAGTTCAAGGTCATCGTTGGCTATCTAATGAGTTCAAGGCCAGACTGGAAATACAAGAAAATCTATTTCAAAAAGAAATACATAGCAGGGTCATAGTAGCAAACACCTTTAATGCCAGCACTAGAGAGAGGTAAGTGGATCTGAGTTCAAGGCCAGCCTGGTCTACACAGCAAGTTCCAGGATACTGAGGGCTATATAGAGAAAATGTTAAGAAAGAAAGAAAGAAAGAAAGAAAGAAAGAAAGAAAGAAAGAAAGAAAGAAAGAAAGAAAGAAAGAAAGGAAGAAAGAGAGAGGGGGGAGGGAGGGAGGAAAGAAGGAAGGAAGGAAGGAAGGAAGGAAGGGCGAGCCGGGCGTGGTGGCGCATGCCTTTAATCCCAGCACTCGGGAGGCAGAGGCAGGCGGATTTCTGAGTTCGAGGCCAGCCTGGTCTACAGAGTGAGTTCCAGGACAGCCAGAGCTACACAGAGAAACCCTGTCTCAAAAAAAAAAGAAAGAAAGAAGAAAAGGAAAAGAAAGGAAGGAAGGAAGGAAGGAAGGAAGGAAGAAAGAAAGAGAAGGAAACAGACCTAATGCAGACCACCCACCCAAAGTGCTCCCCAAAATATGGCTCACAAAGACTACGAGCATTAATGAGTCTTTATTTTAGCCGCTAAGTCTTAGGGTCCAGTTTTATACCGTAATAGAAGCTGAATGGCCAGGATTTCTATAGTCTGTTTTGCTAGGACCTTACACACCCCAGTGAGGAAGTCATTCCCTAGGCAGTAAGGTGGACATGCAAATCTTAGCGTTTATGGGACACAATGGTCATACTGTCCAGTGACTGCCGCTGCTTTTCATCAAATGACCCTTGTGTGCACCTTCAGATCCTCCATGGTAGGCATAACTTCCCACCAAGAGGGAAGGGAGCTTTATGTGGCTGGGCGTGGTGGCGCACGCCTTTAGTCCTAGCACTCAGGAAGCAGAGGTAGGCAGAGTTTGAGGCCAGCCTGGTTTACAATGACAGTTCCAAGACATACAGAGCTTCACAAAGAGAAACCCCATCTCAGGAAAAAAACAAAACAAAAAGCAAAACAACAAACCTTTCTTTGGGCTGGAGAAATGATGATGGCTCAGTGGGAATGAGCACTGGGCTCAGCCGAGTTGAGTTCCCAGCACCCATGTTAGGTGGCTACAGGTACCTGTAGCACCAAAGAGTCTGACGCTTCTGGACTCCATGAGCAGCTGCACTCATGTGACACACACACACACACTCACACTCTCTCTCTCTCTCACACACACACACACACATTAAAATAAATATAAAATATTGTGTCTAGGTGGTCTTTTGGTTTATTTGTTTTGCTTTTGAGACAGGGTTTCTCTGTGTAGCCCTGACTGACCTGGAACTCACTCTGTAGACCAGGCTGGCCTTGAGTTCAGAAATCCGCCTGCCTCTGCCTCCCAAGTGCTGGGATTAAAGGTATATGCCACCACACAATAAATGCTTTTTTAGATTGGTCCTTACTGCCGGGCAGTGGTGGCATATACCTTTAATCCTAGCACTTGGGAGGCAGAGGCAGGCGGATTTCTGAGTTCGAGGTCAGCCAGATCTACAAAGTGAGTTCCAGGACAGCCAAGACTATATAGAGAAACCCTGTACCTGTCTCAAAAACAACAACAAAAATGTCCCTTCTGTTTATCTCATCACGACTGCAGCCATCCCAACTAGTGAGGACCTAGAGCCTTCTCAGCTGATATAATATCCTAACTCCATATCCATATCCAAGCTCATGCCTGCCCTGTCTTTCCTCTTGCCCCAAACTACGTGTTGGAAGTTAACCCCAAAATTCAGTAACAGTGTTATGAGGTAAGGCCTGATAGACCGTGCTTGTTCATGAATGGATTAATGCCAGCCAAAGAAAAGACTTAAGACTTGAGTCTGATCTCTGGCTCTCTTGCCCTTCCGTCTTCCACAAGGGATGATACAGCACAGCCAGGCAGATGGTAGACCCGTGCATCTTGGCACTCCCAGCCTCTAGAACTGTAAGAAATAAATCTTTGTTTCTTATAAACTGCAAGTCTCTAGTGTTCTGGGACCTAAGACAACTCCCCATGACACTGGATTATATAGCTCTCCGTAGCCTTCCAGTCAGAAATCAGCCATTTTTCCTTTCCTTTCCCCTCTCCCTCTCCCTCTCTCTTAGAGAGAGGCTTTTTAGAGACAGTTTCTCTATATAACATCTCCTGCTGTCCTGGAACTTGCTTGTTGACAAGCCCTTGAACTCACAGAGTTCTGCCTGCCTCTGCCTCCTGAGTACTGGAATTAAGGCATGAGCCACTACACCCAGCAAATATCAGCCAGCTTTTCTTTCTTTCTTTCTTTCTTTCTTTCTTTCTTTCTTTCTTTCTTTCTTTCTTTCTTTCTTCTGGAGGAGCCCAGAAGATCGTGAGTTGGATCCCAGACATTGGACGGTTGGAGATTGATTTTTGCTTTTGATTGTGACTGTGCCCTGATATTTTCCCTCTTGAAGGAAGAAACTGTTTTAGTGATGCCCACAGTTAAGAGACTTTTAATTTAAAAAGACTTTGGATTTTTAAAAGAGATGGATATTTTAAAGAGATTGAAATTTTAAGAATATGTAAAGACTGTGGGACATTTAAAGTTATTTAGACCTTGCTCTTGCTCCTGCTCCTTCGCCTGCTTGCTGCGTGAGACTGAGTAACTGCTAGATCCTTGGACTTCCATTCACAGCTGTGACTGAACGATTGTTGGGAATTGAGCTGCCGACTGTAAGTCATCAATAAATTCCTTTATTATCTAGAGACTATCCATAAGTTCTGTGACTCTAGAGAACCCTGACTAATACAGGCTCCTAGCTGTCTGGAATTGAATCTTCCACTAGGAGCCTTCAGATGAAGATGTAGAACTCTCAGCTCTGCCTGCACCATGCCTACCTGGATACTGCCATGCTCCTGCCTTGATGATTATTGACTGAACCTCTGAGCCTATAAACCAGCCCTAATTAAATGTTGTCCTTTATAACACTTGCCTGGGTCATAATAGTGTCTGTTCACAGCAGTAAAACCCTAAAGATAGGCATGAAGCAGAACTTCCATTTTTCTGGATGAGTCAGACTACTTTAGTTACTCTGCTCATCACTGTGACCAAAAACCCAACAAGCAACTTAAAGGAGGATTTGTTTGGGCTCACAGTTTAGGGATATAGCTCACCATGACAGGGAAGACATGGCAGAAGTTGGGTGGCTTGCAGTTTCAGTAAGTGAGAATTTGCTCATACCTCGGCAGATCAGAAAACAGAGAAAGAGTGTTCGGCTGGCTTTCTTCTGTTTCCCTTTTCTACCCATCTCAGGACCCCCGCCAGCCCAGAGATGTCACTCCCATGTTCAGGGTAACTCTTCTCTCTTCAGCTAACCTCTCTGCAAATGCCCTGTAAAGGCACACCTAGGAGTATGTGTCCTAGGTGACTCTAAATCTAGTCAAGCTGAAAATGATGATTGCTATGCCATTGCACACAGACGTGCTGTTCTGTTTATCATCTGTTGGTCAATGCACACAGGTTCCACATCTGGAGCTACTATGGATATTTTATCTTGGATCCTTTGTGACACATGGTCCATTTTCTTTCTTTTTTCTTTTTTTGATTTTTTTTTTTTTTCGAGACAGGGTTTCTCTGTGTAGCCCTGGCTGTCCTGGAACTCACTCTGTGAAATGAGTTCCTTGGTCAGAAGCAATACTGTGTGGAATACCATGACGATAGATAAGGCATTCTGTCAGTCCATGAATGGTGGTTTTAGCAGAAGCATTACGTGCAGGAAAGGCAAATCCATAACCAGAATAAGTATCTACTCCAGTAAGAACAAAACGCTGTCCTTTCCACGAAGGAAGTGGTCCAATGTAGTCAACCTGCCACCAGGTTGCTGGCTGGTCACCTCGAGGAATGGTGCCATATCTGGGGCTCAGTGTTGGTTTCTGCTGTTGGCAGATCTGGCAATCAGCAGCAGCTGTAGCCAAGTCAGCTTTGGTGAGTGGAAGCCCGTGTTGCTGAGCCCAAGCATAACCTCCATCTCTTGACACAAATAATTTCTTTCTTTCTTTCTTTCTTTCTTCCTTCCTTCCTTCCTTCCTTCCTTTCTTTCTTTCTTTCTTTCTTTCTTTCTTTCTTAAGATTTATTTATTTTATGTATATGAATACCAGAAGAGGGCATCAATTCCAGTACAGATGTTTGTGAGCCACCATGTGGTTGCTGGGAATTGAACTCAGGACCTCTGGAAGAGCAGTCAGTGCTCTTAACCGCTGAGCCATCTCTCCAGCTCCCAATCAGCCAGCTTTTCAATGCCTGCTCCAACACTACTGTCTGTAAAATGTTTTCCCCGCCCCAGTTCTAAAGTGTGGCAATTCTTACTGACCAGGACATAGGGGCCAAGGCTTAGTTTCTTTGAAACCTTGAAAGAACCTTCAAGTACCTGGGAGGCAGGAGGGCAGAAATTCAAGGTTAATTGCTTCATTTTGAGTTTTTGGCCAGCATTGGATACATGAGACTGTGTCTTCAAAGGGGAAAAAAAACACAAATAAAAACAAATACAAAAACAAACACCAAATCACAAAAGCATCAGCTTTTAGTTGGTAACCACCCAGCTTTCCGAGGTCAAAAGGACAGTGGTCAGCCATGGGTTTGGTTTATACTGCAAAGGAAAATCCTCTCTGTCAAGACTCCAGTGAGCACTTTCAGTCGTTTATAATCCTGTACAGAGGTCACTAGGCCCTTGCTGGGTGTAACATCAAGAGCAAGAGGAGACGAGAGAGGAGTACACTTATATAAGGAGTCAGGATATTGCTTTTTAAAAGTCTCAGGTGTGCAGGACAAGATTTCTGCCTCTGTAGAATAAGATTAGAAATAAAGGCCAAACAAACTCCCCCTTGCTAGACAGAGCTACTTGAACCTGCCACTGTCTTAGGAGCACTAAGAATAAGAAGCACAGCCTTTGCTACTGATAGGATCTGATTTCTCACAGATGAACACTACAGAGTCTCCTCGGGATGAGCTGTCTGTGGTGAGCCTCACTTTGAACAGAGGCCGTGAGATAGCCTGCTGTCAAGCCTGCCAAGGAAGAGCCCTTGGATACTGTTCTCTTTCAGAGGAAACTGGATCTGACATCCTATCAAGCCCCCAACCGAGGTTACCACCTTTATGAGATTCACATCTTCTCTGGCTTCCAGCCCCCAGCAACACGCCATCCACACACACAAAAGACTCATGTCTTCTTCTCACAGGCTCATCCTGGCTATGACCTGTCATTTCCTTTCAGGTCTATGTCCATAAAAAAAGAAGAAGAAGAAGAAGAAGAAAAAAGAAACCTATAAGCTACGAGCTTATATGAGCTCATCTATGAGCTAAGTCATCGAATATAGATTTTAGTCTCCACAAGACCTGGCTGAGAGTACAGCAAGAGGAAGAATAAAAGGCTGAGGAGAGAAAGGTCCCCTCGATTTCCACACCTGAGCCTGGCTGGTCATTGCTTGCTATGGGGGTGACTATGCAGCTTACCCTGCAGTGAATGACTGGCTGTAAATGGCCAGGTGCCTCTTCAGGCAAAGAAAAGTGCACAAGAGATAGGCTATGGGACACACCGGCTTTACGAGACTGTGTCAAAGGACATCTCTGCCACCTTTGTCCTTAATTTGTGGGGGAGGTCAAGTCTACAGATAACCTGTTCCAATCTTTATAACAATATCAGGGTTAACCGGGCACAGACAGCAGCTTTTTCTTTCTCATCTCCAAAGAAGTGCGCAGGGCTCAAAAAAAGACTGCCATCCGAAGACCTTGAAATAGGAGCTGTAGGGCTCTTAGGGCGCGAGGTACAGCCTCTGTCTATTTCGTATTGATTCTCGAGAGGAAAAAAAAATTGTTTTGAGGTGCCAGGGAGTTGAATGCAGAGCCTCTGGCCGGGTTAGGTAAAGCAGCGCTTCCTAGTAAACTACATACCAACCCTCTGTAAACTTCCCACGGAAGGAAGCATCCATCAGCCCGGCTCCACTTCTGTTCAGAAAGGCAGCACCTCGCGGCGGTCCCTACTTTCCACGTAACCCCCCCCCCCCCCCCCACACACACACACACCGCCCCGGGGCATTCCTCCACAAGCCCCCGTCCACACTCCGCGCACCTTGACCGTGTCCAGGGGGTGCCCCACAAACACCAGGCACATGCCGCCGAAGCCGCCAGCCAGGAGGTTCTTAAACGGACTGATGGGTTTCGGCTCGTCTGCCATGCTCAGTCTTCTGTCTGTCTGTCTGTCAGCTCCGGGCAGTCTTGGTCTTGCTCCGCTGCCCGAGCGGCTCCGCCGACCTTTCACCTACATTCAGGTGGGCGGGGCCGTGGGCAGGTCGGAAAGAGGGCCCAGTCGTACTAGCCTGGCTTCCGCCCTGAAGTCTACTTCCGGCTGCCCTCCTCCTTAGTGGGCGGGGCTCTTTCCCTAATGATGTATGGGAGGGGCTTGGGAATGATTGTCAGGGACTTACTCCTCCAGGAAGTCTTCTTGGACTTGAGTTTTTTTCTTTCTCTGGTCCTCTGTGGTCCTATGCATCTGTGCACTCCCCAGAGGTCGCATACACCCTTTTGCGTGACAGCCACTTTTTTTTTTTTAGGTGCTGAAGAGTGGAGGTACCCCATAGAGGTCCCTGTCTTTGATAAGCCTTGACTAAGTTAAAAATGGCATATGTCCTATGGTAAAAATGGCTCTATAGGAAAATAAATCCGGGAAGAAGTAAAGTGTGGGAGACAAATAATTTGTAACTAATTTGTTAAACAAGAGAAGCTCTCATTAGGAAGGCAAAGGATTAAGATCTAGGGCATGGAAATGAGTCCTGTCTAAAGATACCCGGTAAAGGATGAAGGACCTTTCTGGCAGAAGATAAAGAAAATTTGAAAACTCTGAGATGTCTGTGTTGTCAAATCTGAGAAACCACAGGCCACAGGGGTGGGAATGGGGTGCGGTGGGATGGTGGAGCAGCCAGTGAGGACAGGAGAAACGGAGACTACTCATCAGGAGGAACTGTGAGGACATCAGTCTCTTCTATGACAGGTTTTAGATGGAGACTAACAATCTCAGATCGGATTTTAAAACAAACAGACAAAAATCAGGATCGCTGTAACTGCTGGTGAAAACAGCCAGAGGAAATCCAGGGGGCTGGAGAAAGTTAAAGGTCATGAGTAGAAATGTTGGCTTGGACCAGCACATAGCAGAGTTGTTAACGAGGTGCGATCCAATGGTGAATATTTTCTAAAGGAAAACCCGAAGGACCTGTTAGTGAACGGAAATTCATTCTGCTCACTACTCATGCAGAAGCTGCAGAAGCTGGCTCAGCAGCTCAGAGAACTGGCTGCTCTTACAGAGTACCTGGGTTCTGTTCCCTGCACCCTCGTAGCAGCCCAGAACTGTCTGAAACTATACTTCCATGAGACCTAATGCCCTCTTTGGGCCTCTTTGGGCACCAAGCACACATACATTCATGGAGGCAAAGACTCAAGGACACAAAATAAAAATGAGTAAATATATATTTTTTTTTTAGAAAAAGTTTTGTGAGAGAGGCTTACGGGACAATGCTAATGTTTTTGGCCTTAGCAACTAGAGAGAAGACATCATCTTTAACTGAGATTGGGGAAGAGATGGGGTCAAGCAGATTAGAGGATGGTAAAGGACATTTTAGACATAATTAGTTTGAGATTTCTATTAATAGATCTATCTCCTGATCCAGGATTCTGTAAAGAGGCTCGGGCTAGTGGTTAAATTCAGTATTAACGAGTGAAATTAGATCACCAAGAGAGTGGGAACCCTCACAACCCCTGAAACCCTTCCCCTTCTAGTGTTTAGAGATCAAATAGATGAGGAAGGGCCTACAAAATAAGCAAAGAAGTAGGAGACCAAAGAATCTGCAATCACTATGAGCAAGGGCTTCAAAGGGGATGGGAGAGTCAGGAACACTAGAATCAGGAAGTGATGGCGGTTGATTGGTCCCAAAGACCTATGGGAAAATGGAGGACAAGGAAGTTGAAACAATACACAAAAAAACTGTCATATAGCCGGGCGTGGTGGTGCACGCCTTTAATCCCAGCACTCGGGAGGCAAAGGCAGGCGGATTTCTGAGTTCGAGGCCAGCCTGGTCTACAGAGTGAGTTTCAGGACAGCCAGGGCTATACAGAGAAACCCTGTCTTGAAAAACCAAAAAAAAAAGAAAAAGAAAAACCATGTCATATATATGTATATATATATATATATATATATATATATAAAATTTAATTTTATGTTTTATGTGCATTGCTGAGAGGGTTTCAGATGGCCTGGAACTGGAGTTACAGACAGTTGAAGTGTCCTTAACCACTGAGCCATCTCTCCAGCCCACCTGTCTCTTTTCTTTTTTTTTTTTTTTTTTTTTAAAGATTTATTTATTTATTATATGTAAGTACACTGTAGCTGTCTTCAGACACTCCAAAAGAGGGCATCAGATTTCGTTATGGATGGTTGTGAGCCACCATGTGGTTGCTGGGATTTGAACTCGGGACCTTCAGAAGAGCAGTCGGCGCTCTTAACCACTGAGCCATCTCGCCAGCCCCTGTCTCTTTTCTTAGGAGGTAATGAGGCATGGTGGAAGAATTTCAGACCCAACAGGGACACAATCGAAAGTCTGTCTTCACTGAATCAGTTTATGTCGGGGAGAGACTAGGGCAGCAAAGCCAGCTGAGATAATGATAGCAGCCCAGGTTAGAGAGTGTGAACTTGGCAGAAGAAGAAATAGGAAGCAGAGGCACCAGGGAAAAACGGGCAGCAGCTATTGGTCTCCTTGCACCTTGGTGCTCGGAGAATGTCTGAGAACATGGCTGGTTGACAACTGGTAAGAGGGACACAGGAAAAAGAGCAACCCCTACACATGGTTGTGAGCACTCTGAGAATGCTGAAGGATAGGTTCTTTTCTTTTCTTTTTTCTTTCTTTTTTTTTTTTTTTTTTTTTTTTTTTTTTGGCTTTTCGAGACAGGGTTTCTCTGTGTAGCCCTGGCTGTCCTGGAGCTCACTTTGTAGACCAGGCTGACCTCGAACTCAGAAATCCGCCTGCCTCTGCCTCCTGAGTGCTGGGAATTAAAGGCCTGTGCCACCACGGCCAGCATGAAGGATGGGTTCTTAAAGGACTGAGTGGGCAGCATCATGAGCCCCTATAGAATGGAAGGGGAAGGGGAAGGGGGAGATTTGGCCCTGTGGCTAAGAGAACTTGTTGCACGACCTTCAGGACCTGATTGCAGCACAGATAGAACAAGCTGAGCAAGGTGTGTGATTGCCTTGTAACCCCAGCATTAGGTGGGTGGGTGGGAGGGAGGCAGCAGGAACAGAGATCACTGGGAGTTGATGGCTGCCTGCTCAGCACAAAAACTCATGTTCCAAGTTCAGGAAGAGACTCTGTCTCAAAGGAATGAGGCAGAGAGTAATAAGGGACTCTGATGGCTCCTCTGAGGTCCATGCCTATACACAGGCTCTGCAGCCCTACCCTACCTCTGCCACCAACCCCCCCAACACACACACACACACACACACACACACCACATTAGGCATAGTAGAACATGTCTATCTGCAATGGTACATAGAGGAAAAGGACAAGGCCAGCTCTGGCTACATAGATATTTTTGTTTTTGAGACAGGTCCTTTGGCATATAGCCCTGGCTGACTAAGAACTATCTATTCAGAGCGTGTCAAACTTAAGCTTCTGCTGATCCTTCTGACTCTGCCTCCCAAGTGCTGGGACTGCAGGCGTGTGGTGGTTTGAATATGCTTGGCCCATGGGAAGTGGCACTTCTAGGAGGTGTGGGCTTATTGGAGGCAGGCTTAGAGATCTCCACTCTGTCAGTGTAAGCCAGTCTCCTTTGGATCAAGAGGTGGAACTTTTGGCTCCTCTAGCTAAGCTTCTACCTGCACACTGCCATGCTGCTGCCATGATGATAATGGATTAAACCTCTGAACGTGTAAGTCAGTTCCAATCAAATGTTTACCTTCATAAGAGTTGCCTTGGTCATGCTGTCTCTCACAGCAGTAAAACTCTAAGGTGTGTGCCACAATTCTCATCAATGTAACAAATTTTTGGACACGAGTCCAAGTTACAGGAGAGCCTATCTAAAGTAATAAGCAAATGAATAATTTAAAAAAGGGGGGGAGAAAGAAAAAAAAGAAGGATGTGCTGGCTAGTCTTGTCAACTTGACACAAAATATAGTCATCTGAGAGGAGAGAATGTATGTTAAGAAAAGACCTCCGTTAGATCAGAAATTTTCTTAAATTAGTCATTGATGGGGGAAGGCCCAGCCCAGTGTGAATGGTGCCAACCCTGGGCTGGTGGTCATGGGTTCTATAAAAGAGCAGACTGAGCAAGCCATGGGGAAGGAAGCAAGGAGCCTACTCAGGGCCTCTCCATTAATTCCTGCCTCCAGGATTCTGACCTGCTGGGGCAGGGTAGTGGTGGAGTCAGTAGGACTCTGGTGATGGCTTTAAAGTCTGAGGGTCTTGGGGCTTTCTAGCTCTCTAGTTGTACTGAAATGCCGATGATAACTTCTAAAGAGTCCTATGGACACCTGTAGCCTAACAGTGGAGGTTTAAGCAATGCAGCCTTTGTTCTATCTCAGCAAAACCTGCTGGGCTCTAACTTTCAGCCTGCTAGTCGGATATTGGAAGAGAAGACACTTAGAGAAGTGATCATAGAATTTACTACTAAGTTGTAAAAAGTTTCTTATGCCCGGTGTGGTGGCACATGCCTTTAATTCCAGCACTCGGGAGGCAGAGGCAGGCGGATTTCTGAGTTCGAGGCCAGCCTGGTCTACAAAGTGAGTTCTAGGACAGCCAGGACTATACACAGAAACCCTGTCTCGAAAAACCAAAAAAAAAAGTTTCGTATGAAAGCTATCTAAGGGGAAAAGTGGAAAGATCCTGAGTGGGGAAAGGGAAAAGATTTCTACTTCAGTGGGGAAAGGCAAAAAATTCTACTCTCTAGATCTGCTGCTCTCTTAGTCCTCAGTACTTATAGGCCCCTCAGAATACATGATTGCATTACAAAGTTCATCACAAGTTCACACACACACACAAAAAAAATCAAGTCATAAATTGAAATAGAAGTCTACAACAGCGAATGTCTACATGCATATCCATTAGGAGTAATTATCTGGCTCAACATCCATCACCTGTCTCAGCTCCACAGGTGCACTGAAGGGTTAACACCATAACTAGGTTATTAGTGAAGTTTTCTATAGATAAACCCAGTCGGTATTTTATCTTCTGTCCTAGTACCTATAATAAACCTCCTGGAAGGTGCTCTGAGTAGGAGAAAGTCTGGTTACCATCTAAGAGCAATTAACTGGTGACACTTAGGAGACTGGCAGAGTTCTCATTGCAGCTTTAACTATCAGAAAAGGTCCTAATAGCAGTCCCATTATAAAAGAGCTTAATAATCACGGATATAATTTTAAGAATTCTTATAGAATCATCATTAAGACTATTTTTGTTTGTTTGTTTGGTTTTGGTTTTTCTTTTTCTTTTTTTTTTTTTTGGTTTTTCGAGGCAGGGTTTCTCTTTATAGCCCTGGCTGTCCTGGAGCTCACTTTGTAGACCAGGCTGGCCTCGAACTCAGAAATCTGCCTGCCTCTGCCTCCTGAGTGCTGGGATTAAAGGCGTGCGCCACCATGCCCGGCCATCATTAAGACTTAAGTCATCTATTTATCTATATAGCATCACTACAAGATAGTACATCTTTGTGGATCTGCAGAGATCTGCTCCAAAGGGGTGTGCTACTACTTAGTGATTGTTATATATGTTTAATAATAACAGGAAAAGCATATTAATAGCAGGAATCTTTCCTAAAATGAGTCCCTCACAGCCTTGCTTAATGAGGGCTCCCCTGTTGCTACGCTCTCTGGTCGAGTCAACTGGACAAGCCGAAAGGCTTAAAAGTCACTCATAAGGCAAAAGAGTTTCAAGGAAGCTCTCCTCCTGGAGGCTAGTGTTCTCTACCCATACATTAATTTTTCATTCCCGAGTTCCAGTACCACGCTAGTCTAGAGTATGGATCCACGTGCTCTCTTTCAGTATTTTCCTGACATGCTCTGACATGGCTAAAGCCTTCCACCAGTGTTCCAACAGTCCAAGGGCATCTTTGACCAAGATCAAGGGTTTAAAATTCAGCAAGATTGTAAAAGCTAAGTCACTCCCTTACACAGGAATTTACCATCACTTAGGAAGAAGGAAGTTTCAGACCAAAGGAGAAACCAGAATAGATACTATAGCAGAGTTACACCCATACACACGTATTTACAATGGCCTAAGGGGAAGGTGGACTATACAAGAGACTAAAATAGAAACTGTGGCAAGGACACGAAGCCCTTGACCCTGGCTTCTAAGATTAGTGAATTTTAGGTGGAGCCCTTGTTGATCCCAGCTGTTATCAATGTATTCTATCCTGGGTGGTTCCCGTTAGACCTTTCGTGTTTACATTCCTCTGTTTTATGTAAGATTCCGGTTACCTCAATTGTACCTTGCGAATATGTCACCCAACTTCCTTATTGTCCTCTGCATAAAAAGTCTGATGCTCGAGTTGTAAAATTACATTCAGATTCCACACAAACTCTTGCTTGTGTGTCTGTCTGCCATTCATCCACGCTTTGCCCACCCGCGTCGAGAGACCCCGTTCCACGCAGACATAGGGACCCAGAAGGTCTGCGGCACCCTGTCAAGATTATAAAATAATCCAAGGCAGGCCACTTCAGGATGATTACCTGCTAGTTATTAGCTTGTCCCATTATGGCTCCTGACCGTGACCTGTTTGAGTTCCTGGCTGGCTTCCTTCAATGATAGACTATGGTGTAGAAGTGTAAGCCAAATAAACCCTTTCCTCCCCTGCTTGTTTTTGGTCATGGTGTTTCTTCACAACAACAGAAACCCTAAGACAGAGGATAATTATTATATATTATTACTATCATGAAGGAAACAAAGAGGAAAAAAAAGATGGTACTTTGGAATCCAAGGGCCTAAAGGCCAAATGGTGGGTGAAGGGAAGAGATGTAAAGTCTTGTTAGTTCAAGACTTCAATAACTGTTAGTTATTGGTGACACTTGAAGCTCTCCAGAAGGACAACCAGTGGCAGATGAAAAACTGAACAGCCAGGCTGGAGAGATGACTCAGCAATTAAAAGAGTACTGGCTGCTCTTCCGGGAGACCTGAGTTTAGTTCCAATTTCCAGCACCCACAAATCGGCTCACAGCCATCTGTAACTCCAGTTCCAGTGGATCCAAAACCTTCTGGCCTCCCTGGGCACCCGACACACACTTGGTGCACATAAGTACATGCAGATAAAACACCCATGAACATGGACGCTGGGAAATCACAGTCAAACACGGGTCCTCTGCACTCCTAACGGAGCCGTTCCAGGCCCATAACAATCAAATGAATCTTAAAAACAAGAAAAAAAAAAAAAAAAACTGAACAGGCCAGGTGTGTTAGTGCATGTCTTTAATTCCAGCAATCAGGAGACAGAAAAGACAACTGTGAATTTGAGGCCAGCCAAGATTACAGAGACCTTTTCTCAGACAAACAAAAAAGTGAATAGCCAGCGAGAGACAGTCAGTTGCTGTTTTGTTTGGAAGGAAGGAAGAAACAAAGAGTAAAGTAGGGCTTAATGGTTTAGTTTTTAAGAGGGGAGGGACTTTGTGCATACAAAGGCAGGTCCACCCTTTCTGTCTGGCCTGATCCTTATGCTGGCATCTTCGATGGAAGCCAAGATGGAGGCTACTCCCTCGTTGCTGAATCTCCCTCTGCTGCTCCTAATCCAGCTCAGCTATGTGCATCAGGAGGCATCAGCTGCCTCTGCAAATGCCCTCTGGGAGTCAGGCCTTCCTTTTGTGAGCATCCTTTTGTCGAATCTGCCCCTTCTGGAGTGACCACTTGTCTACTTCAATTATGTTTCTTGTTTTATTGGAGTGGCTTAAACACAGGTGATTCTACTCCCGGTTCAAGAGACTATTAGTCTGAGAGACCAGAAGAGGGCCTTGCTGCTGACCTAAAAAAGGAACCATTTCCTGTAGCCACAGTGTACTGGCTAGTTTTGTGTCAACTTGACACAGCTGGAGTTATCACAGAGAAAGGAGCTTCAGTTGAGGAAATGCCTCCATGAGATCCAACTGTAAGGCGTTTTCTCAATTAGTGATCAAGGGGGAAAGGCACCTTGTGGATGGGACCATCTCTGGGCTGGTAGTCTTGGTTCTATAAGAGAGCAGGCTGAGCAAGCCAGAGGAGGCAAGCCAGTAACGAATATCCCTCCATGGCCTCTGCATCAGCTCCTGCTTCCTGACCTGCTTGAGTTCCAGTCCTGACTTCCTTGGTGATGAACAGCAGTGTGGAAGTGTAAGCCGAATAAACCCTTTCCTCCCCAACTTGCTTCTTGGTCATGATGTTTGTGCAGGAATAGAAACCCTGACTAAGAGACACAGTCTGTAGAGCTTTTGTTTTGTTATTTTTGAGACAATGTAGCCCCTATGGCTTGATACTTGCTGTAGTGGCTATTCCTGGTTGTCAACTTGACTATATTTGGAATGAACTACAATCCAGAATTGGAAGGATCACTAGTGACCCTTATCTGGAGGCTTGGAGATCCTTATCTGGATCTTGGTATGGAAATCTTGAGCCATAGTGGCTATGGATTCCAGAAGATTAAATCTCGGAGTTTAAGGAACACACCTTCAATCTGGGCTACACCTTCTGCTGGAGACAATATAAGGACATTGGAAGAAGGGAGTCTAGCTCTTGCTCCTTCGCCTGCTTGCTGCGTGAGACTGAGTAACTGCTAGATCCTTGGACTTCCATTCACAGCTGCGACTGAACAGTTGTTGGGAATTGGGCTGCCGACTGTAAGTCATCAATAAGTTCCTCTACTATCTAGAGACTGTCCGTAAGTTCTGCGACTCTAGAGAACCCTGGCTAATGCACTTGCTGTGTGTTTTAGGCTGCGTTCAGACAGGACCTGGTAATCCTTCTCTCTCAGCCTCTGGACTGCTGGGATTAAACAGGTGCCATCTTTGTTTGGGTTTTGATCAGGTCTCACTGTTTTTTGAATTTTAACAAGTTTTTTTTTTTTTTGTTGTTGTTTTTGAGACAAGGTTTTGCTGTGTAGCCCTGGCTGTGCTGGAAGTTGCTTTGTAGACCAAGCTGACCTTGAACTCCTAGAGATCCAATTGCCTCTGCCTTGCCAGTGCTGGGGTTAAAGGGATGTGCCATGTGCCGCCGCCACATTTCGGCGGAGGGGAGATTTAAACCAGTGTTTTTCATTATTTTACATGCATGCATGTATGTCCATCACATGCATGCAATGCCGTACAGGCCATTAGAAGGCATCAGATCCCTGGAACTGGAGTTTCAGATAGTTGTGTGCTTCCATGTGGGTGCTGGGAATCAAACCGAGGTCTTAAAAGTAGTAAATGCTTTTAAGTGCTGAGCCTACCCATATCTCCTACCCATATCTTCTACCCATTGTATACATTGTATATAAATATGTACATGAATTGAGACAGTGTTTCTCTGTGTAGCCCTGGTTGTGCTGGAAGTTGCTTTATAAACCAGGCTGGCCTTGAACTCAGAGAGATCCAAATACACACACACACACACACACACACACACACACACACGTCAGGGGCCACCATAGGACAAGCTAATAACTAGCAGGTAATCTTTCAGACATGGTTTGCCTCAGATTAAAATAATCCATGACAGATTTGCTCCTATAGGCAAGGCCCAGGAGAAAATCATTTTTGGAAAGATTACTATTAACATGCTTTTCCTGTTATTATCACATATATAACAATCACTAGGTAGTGACCCACCATTTTGAGCAGATCTCTGCAGAACAATGAAGATGTGTTTTCTTGTAGTGATGTCTCAGCTGATGTCTCATGGCCCTCACTCAGCTTTTTGGGTATCTTGTCCAGGTTTAAGGTGTAGTACCATGCCACAAATTGGGATGAACTTCATGATGTTGGTTCAAACCTTGGACACTGGAAAGCCATATGTACCTATGGTATGGCACATGTAAGCTCAGGAGGTTGTAGGTGAGCCATTTTATGTTGCCGTACTGGAGCTTGAGGGTGAATCTAAACTTTTGAAAATATGTGTATGTGTGTGAGCCTCTGTGAGTATATGTGTACCACATTTGCACTTGAGCCTGTGGAGGCTAGAAAAAGGCAGTCCTGAACTTACATGTGGATGTTAGGAACTGAACTCGGGTCCTCTGGAAAGAGTGGAAGTGCTCTTAGTCACCATCCAGTGCGTGTACGTGGGAGGTACTGGAATCCTGAGGACAACTGTCCCACAGTACCTACAGTGAAACGGGGTTGGAATTGGTCCCGGGACTCCAAACCAAAACCCAAGGTTCCATGAGGTCTCTCATACAAAATGGGACTTGATAAGTGAGCACCCACATTCTGTAGTTTGCAGGTAAAATACTTCTACAGACGGACCGTTCCTCTCTAGTACTCACTGCAGTGGGTCTGTTACCAGTAACTCAAAGTCATCACTGGAAACTAGTTTTCAGGAAATATGATTTGGATCCTTCACAGGGACCATCGTGATATGCATATGTTTTGTCAACTCAAGTACCCAAGTTCACGGCTTGTCCAGATTTGTGTTCTATTGCTGTGATAAAGGCTATGACAAAAAGCAATTTGAAGAGGAAAAAATTTATCTCATCTTTTAGCTTATAGTCCCTCATAGAAGGAAATTAGGGCAAGAACTTGAGGCAGAAACCTAAGCAGGGATAAGGGAAGAGCATGGCTCACTAGTTTGATCCCATGGATTGCTCAGCCTGCTCGCTCTCACTTGCTTGAGCGCTCTCTCTCTCTCTCTCTCTCTCTCTCTCTCTTTCTCTCAAGATATAGTCTCTCTGTGTAGCCCTGGCTGTCCTGGAACTTGATTCACAGACCAGGATGGTCTTGCTGGAACTCAGAGCTCTATCTACCTCCTAAGTGCTAGGATTAAAGGCATGTGCCACCACTGCCTAGCTTTAGTTTCCAATCTTTTACTGCCAGGACCACCCATCCAGAGATGGCACTGTTGATAGTGGGCTGGATCCTCCTACATCAATCATTAATCAAGAAAATGTCTTCGTTACAGGCCAATTTAATGAAGACATTTTATCAATTGACGTGAATCTTCTCTGTAAAAGCAAGTGGCACAGTTTTTTTGTTTTGTTTTTTTGTTTTTTGTTTTTTGAGACAGGGTTTCTCTGTATAGCCCTGGATGTCCTAGAACTCACTCTGTAGACCAGGCTGGCCTCAAACTCAGAAATCTGCCTGCCTCTGTCTCCCAAGTGCTGGGATTAAAGGCGTGTGTCACCACTGCCCAGCTACTTTTTTTGTTGTTGTTAAAGATAATTACTGATCATGTACCTCTGGCTGCCTTGTTGGGCAGCCTGGCACTTAGTATGTAGACCAGGTTGGCCTGGAACTTACTTTCTTTTTTTTTTTTTTTTTTTTTCTCTGTGCAGTCCTGGCTGTCCTGGAACTCATTCTGTAGACCAGGCTGGCCTTGAACTCAGAAATCCACCTGCCTCTGCCTCCCGAGGCCTGGAACTTTCAATGATTCCCCTAGCCTTTGCACCCCAAGTGCTATTCTTGTTCTAGCGACTTTCAACATTTGATTACCCCTGATTTTGATTCATGACCCAAATTTGTAGATATTTTAAGTAGATTGTGTGGCTGCACACATGTGAGTTTGTAAGTTTTAGGTCTGTACAGAGCTTCAGGTTATCCAGGGATATATAGTGAGAACTTTTCTCAAAAAAGAAAAAAAAATTTTTTTTTTAATTTTCTGTTTACAAGTATGTGTGTGCCGGAAGAGGTTCAAAGAGGGCTTCGGATCCCCTGGACATTATCAATAGTGGGCAAGGACCTCAGGTTTCTGGAGAGAACAGCAAGAGCTCTTAATGGCCCAGCCAACTCCCAAGTCTCTTCAGTTATATTTTTTCCAAGAATTACATAAAAGAGGCTATTACACGGTCTTTTTTCTTTCTGCCTCACTTTTCCGGGTGTCTTGAATACCAATACATACACTCCAGAAAAGGTAGAACTAGGTTATCTACAGATTTGCACGAACATTGATTTACCTCACAGTGCCTCTGGCTTCACTCCAGTAATTAACATCTCGATGGAGTTGCTACTTGAGCGAGCCTCCTATCAGTCCACAACAAGGCTTGGTGACCAGAACTTGGTGACTGGAGTCCTAATGCAGTCTATATCGTGGGTAGAAGTTGTGCAGCGAAACACTTACGATGTATGAATCTCTGGGTCTGGTAATCTAGCAAGGCAAACCAGCCTTGGCTATATAGTGAGTTGCTTCTAAATATAACCACACCAAACAAAAAATACCCGTCGTGAAGGTGAGTGGAAGTCGGAGAAGTGGGTGGCTAGGGGGATAGTGTCATGAGAAACTAAAGTCTGATTGCTCATGGGCCAGAACTTCCTCCTAACGTACGTAGAAATTCCGAGTATGGCTCATGTCAAACCATAGTTGCCCGGAAACTATGATCTTTTTAACCTACTCCAGTGTTGCCAGAATGTCTTCTCACGCTGTTCGTCAGAGTATAAACAGTGAAGTGGGTAGACGTCTGGTCAGGGGAAAAAAAAAAAAAAAAAGCTAAAAATACCTCATCTAAGGGTCTGATGGCTCAGTGGGTAAAAAGCGCTTACTGCCACGCCTGACAAGTGTTTGATCCTCGAAACCCACATGGTGGAAGGAGAAAAACTGCTCCCGGAAAATTGTCCTCTGACCTCTTCTGCACGCGAGCCGTGCGACACACACAAAATACACGCAAGAAAACCTAAAACTAACTATCGAATAAAGACACTGGTAGGCTATAACGCAGGAAACAAATTCCTACATCATTCCTTCAAAAGCGAACGCTCAGTAGTTCCTCCCAGGGGCTCTCGCTAGAGGATGGTGAGGAAGCGATTCCAACCGACTACGCAGTCGTCAGAAGCCTGGGAGCCTCCAGGGCGACCGCAGGTCGACCCCTACCGGAAGTGACGCGCGGCGCAGAACACTTCCGGAGCTGCGGGGGACGGCTCTGCCGGAGGAAGCTGCGCGGGCCTGAGCCGCGTCCGCCGGCTGCCTCCGCTGCCGCTACGCCTCCGTCAGCCTGGTTTGGTCTGGCTTGACCTGGTCCGGCCGGCCTGGGCTCTGCGGCCGCGAGGTCGCGGCTCCCGGTAAGTGCGCGGCGGGAGTCGAGGCCTTGTTTACTCTTGACTGGCCGCCGGGAGGGGGGGGATCCCCGCGCGTTTCGCCGGCGCGGTCCGGGCTCCGCCTTCGCCGCCGCTTGCGAGGCCGGGCCGTCCCAGGTCCCGACGTTCCCCGCCGACTGATAGGCACTCCCGGAGGCGACAGCCCGCGCCGGCGGGTGCCTGGCGTCTCTCCTGGGTTCCTCTTCCTCGTTGGCTCTTTAGCTCCCCGAGAGGTCGGAGGCCAGGGCCTCTGGCCCGCGAGGCTCGGGTGCGCTCGGGCCTGCCCTTCTGGGCGCTCCAGGCGAACGCACCGCCTCGGAGGCTCCCCGTTTCTCTGGTGGTTGGGAGCTTTGGCAGCGCCAGCCGCACTGTTTGTTAACGCCCGTCCTGGGAAAGGGCCTCCCCGCGCGTGGGTTCCGTGTCCGCGCGAAGACCGGGGCGCCTCGCAGAGACGTGCGACCGGTCACGCCCGACGCCACTGGTCTAGCCTCAAGAGAGGCGGTGGTGTTCTCGGACGAGCTCGCCTTAGTTCTTCTGTTTGTTACTCTGTCTCGTAGAACTTTCTGTCGGCGACGAACACGTTCTAGACCTTTGCTGTTCAGTATGGTAGCCATTAAGCCACACACGGCTTTCGTGTTGACATGTATGTAGTTAGTATATCTGAGAAACTACATTTGACTTTTTAAAAGTAAACTAACTTTCAATAACTCCATGTAATCGGCGGCTACCTGCCATTATTAGGACAGATGCGGTGTCGAGTTGGTTGTTTTTAGACAGTGTCTACATAGTCATGGCTGTCAAGGAACTCACTGTGTAGACTGGGCCGAACTCGAACTCACCTGCTTCTGCCTCTCAAGTGCTGGCATTGAAGGCTTGCACTACCACGCCCGGGATGCTGCTGAGTTTTTAAACAAGTTGCTGATTCATATTTTTCAGCCAAGAAGTTTTCTTCGAAATGTAGTTAATAAATGACTACTGAGGGCCAAGTGTTACAACTGGAGTTAAACATCTGTGCGACTAGCCAATTTTTTTGTGTTCCTGTCAACTTCAAACTAAAAGGTCTTTATCCTTTTGTATGTGGCCATGTCTTGGAAACCAGCTCAAAATGAGTGGCAGGTTTTTTTGAAGATGACTTTAACTCTTGGAAAAAGTACTAATTTTGTACCATTTCTCTCTGAGATAGTCATATTTAACATCTTGAATACTTTGACATTAAGAAAATAACACATTGGCCCTTTGAACAAAGTCAGGATTCAGTTTTCTTGCGTGCTTTATTTTGAGACAGTGTCTCCCACTTTTTTTTTTTTTTTTTTTGAGACAGGGTTTCTCTGTATAGCCCTGGCTGTCCTGGAACTCACTCTGTAGACCAGGCTGGCCTCAAACTCAGAAATTCACCTGCCTCTGCCTCCCAAGTGCTGGGATTAAAGGCGTGCGCCACCACGCCCAGCCAGTGTCTCCCACTTTTGATCCTCCTGCTGACACTCCTAAGTTGGGGATCCCAGAATGTGCCACTAAGCTCAGCAAGGCCAGCCTTCCTTCAGGAATCTCTTAACAGAGCCTAATGGTGTCACTCACCTTTAGTCTGGCCATTTAGGAAGCTGTGCTCTTGTGAGTTTGAGGACAGACATCATCATAGTGAGACCTTGTATCAAAAATATGTGTGTTTATAAAATTTTTATTTTAAAAAAGCTTTATTTAGATCTGAATCTAGAACACCAGGAAGTATATGAAACAGTCAATTCTTTTAAAGAACCTGGATTCCCATCTACTTGGTTATTTGGTTGGTGAAAAAGCTGTGAGCCATGTTCTCGACAGATCCTAAGGAGAAATCAGAATTTGAAAGGGTATGCTCTTTAGTTAGTGAGATTTCTGTAGCTTTAAATCAGGCCTCCTGAGAGTGATGGCTAGAATCTGCTTAGAATGGAATTCTGATGCTGCCTCTGCTAGTTGACTTTGTATGATCCTAGGCAAGATACTTCAGCATTATCAATCCCAGCTTCATTTGTAAGCCTCTGTTTGAGACAGCATCTCACCATGCAACTCATTGAATTTACCAGTCTGGAATTAAAGGTGTAGATTTGCACCACCTCACCTGGCCATTGTAAGCCCATTCCCCCCCTCTTACCCCCCCCCTTTTTTTTTCCTTTCCCCCTCCGTAGCCCTGGCTGTCCTGGAACTAGCTCTGTAGATCAGGGTGGCTTCAAACTCAGACCCACCTGCTTTTGCCTCCCTGGTGCACTACAATGTCTGGCTATTCCATTATTTGGGAAATAATTTTCCATGCTATTTGTTCAGACTTTGATCTTTAATTTTGTATTTTCCTATCTATAATCAAAGTATTCTTTGGTAGTTATAAGCTCTGGTTGCCCAAGAAATCCTAAAGAAACGCAATAGACATGAAAAAATTAATATTTTACAAGTCTTGGATAGTAGGATCCATGTGTCTAGAAAAACCAGGTGGCCTTTGTAATATGAGGTGACTGGGTATGGTAGCATGTTTACCACTCTAGAGTCAGTGGGACCTGATAAATGAGAGAGACAAAAGTTTCATTAAATAACCAACTTTATTCAGAGCATTTATACTCTGAATAATTTATACTCTGAGGGTTAAGAGAAACCATATGAGTAAGATCACAAGGACCAGCCAAATGTGGATAGTTTACACATTTAATTGAGTAACAACAAACAGTATGAGGAAACTGTTAAGCTACACTTGCGAGAACAGGAGAATACATTCCAAGAACAGTTCTGTGAAGAAACTGAGGTCGTACGAATCTATGCCTTTAATCCCAGCACTTGGGAGGCAGAGGCAGGCAGATTTCTGAGTTCGAGGCCAGCCTGGTCTACAGAGTGAGCTCTAGGACAGCCAGGGCTACACAGAGAAACCCTGTCTCGAAAATCGAAAAACAAACAAACAAAGAATCTATTTTCTAAGAGTTTTCTTGCAAGCACTCAGAATTTCCACTCAGTTCCGTTCGTGAACCGAGTTTCAGGAGTAGCTTATGTTGATGGTCACAGAGTAAAGATGGAGATAGATATTACTATTGCCTAATTGGGTGCATTTTTATTGTAAAGCTGAGACATCTTGATGACCTTGATCCTCCTTCCACCTCACAGCTTTTAGGATTACAAGCGTGTGCCATCATATAAACCTAGGCACTGAAGTGTGTACTTCCAGTTTTCCTATGCAACTGTGGGAGGTGGAGACAGGAGACTCTGGCAGGTCTTTGGGCCAACTAGCCTGGTTTATACATTGGTAATACAAACCCTACCTCAAATAAGGTGAGTTTCAGGCTAGCTAGTCAACTTAATAAGACTTTGTCCCAAAAAGTAACACAGGGTTCTGCATGTGGTGCATATTTTTAATCCCTGCACTCAAGAGGCAGAGACAGTCTGATTTCTGTGAGTTCAAGGCCAGCTTGGACACAGTTCCAGGTCGTCCATAGCTACTTAGAGAGTATGGATCTGGGTTGGGGGGTAGAGGGCTTGAGGAAGTAAAGTGCTTACCTAGTTAGCTGGATTCAGTCCTCCCACTGCTAGGTAAGTAATGCTAGTTTGCAAACTGGGTATAGTGACACATACCTATAGATCTAGGATACGTATCTAGATCCTATCACACACACACACAAAAGTGGGCTTATGGGACAGCACAGCAGAAAAAAAGCACTTGCTGCCAACCTTGAAGACCTTTATTATTTACTTATTTGTTTATTTTAGATTTGTTTACTTTATCTATATTGAGTATATTGTAGCTGTCTTCAGACATACCAGAAGAGGGCATCAGAACCCATTACAGATGGGTGTGAGCTACCATGTAGTTGTTGAGAATTGAACTCAGGACTTCTGGAAAAGCAGTCAGTACTCTTAACTGCTGAGCCATCTCTCCAGCCTGAAGACCTTCTTTAAATACCTGGAGCTCAAATAGTTGGAGAGAACAACCTCACACCAACTGTTCTTTGACTTCCACTCAAGGTTGCCTCTACCCACATCCACCTAAAACGTATAAATGAAAGAAACAAAATAGCTGGGCATGGCAGCACATGTTTGTTAACCTCACACTTGAGAAGCCGAGGCAGGTGGTTCTCTGAGTTCAAGGTCAGCTTGGTTGGTAGAGTTGCAAGACAAGTCATTATGTGGTGAGACCCTTTCTTAAACAAAAACAATAAACTTGAGAAAGGGTATCAGTTCTAAAAATATAAATTGTCTCTTTTCGTTTCAGATGGAAATCCTATGACAGACAGTTTGGGTGATATCTGCAGGAAAGATCTTTAAACATTACAGGTGATTTAAACATTTCCTTAACTTTGTATTAGGCTTGGAGGCAATGTACCTTTACCTGTCTCTTGGTGGAAGGATTTCCCTTGATAAACATAGTCAAGGGAGGGGGAAGGGTTCTAAAAGAAACTAGAATTGAGATAGGAAGCTGGGCTGGGTGGTGTGTAGCTTTAATTTTTTAAAAAAGATTTATTTATTTTATATATAAGTACACTGTAGCTGTCTTCAGACACACCAGAAGAGGGCATTGGATCCCATTACAGATGATTGTGAGCCACCATGTGGTTGCTGGGAATTGAACTCAGGACCTCTGGAAGAGCAGTCAGTGCTCTTAACTGCTGAGCTATCTCTCCAGCCCCTCATGTCTTTAATTTCAGGACTTAGAGGCAGATGCAGGAGAGTTCTAGGACAGCCAGAGTTACACTGAGAACTCTGTCTTGGTGCAGGGTGGGGGTGGGGGATTGAGATAGGCTGTCATGGGAGCAGGGCTAGGGCTTTGATATTTTGATTGTTGAATGATTTCCACTTTAATTGTTCATAGAGAGTAATACTTTTTTTCCTTTCTCTTAGAAGACAATACACGCTAATGCATTTGAGAAAACGATAAAAATTGGGGGTAGGGAAAAAAGCAACTGTTTCTGCAACTTTGCTGGATGTTAAGATGTCTGTGGACATGAACAGCCAAGGGTCAGATAGCAATGAAGAGGACTATGACCCAAACTGTGAGGAAGAGGAAGAAGAGGAAGAGGACCCTGGGGACATAGAGGACTACTATGTGGGAGTAGCCAGTGATGTGGAGCAGCAGGGGGCTGATGCTTTTGATCCTGAAGAGTATCAGTTCACTTGCTTGACCTATAAGGAGTCTGAGGGCGCCCTCCATGAACATATGACCAGCTTAGCCTCTGTCTTAAAGGTGAGTTGTTCTGCCAGTTCAAATGTAATCTCTCAGGTGAAACTGAAGGATGGTCTGTTGTTAATCAGTCACTCTCTTGTAGCTTGAAACCCAAACCTATGTATGTATGTATGTATGTATGTATGTATGTATGTATTTGGATATTTTGTCACATTTACTTGGTTTTTTGTTTTTTGGTTTTTTTTTTTTTTTTTTTTTTTTTTTTGGTTTTTTGAGACAGGGTTTTTCTGTGTAGCCCTGGCTGTCCTGGAACTCACTCTCGAACTCAGAAATCCGCCTGCCTCTGCCTCCCGAGTGCTCTGGGGTTAAAGGCGTGCGCCACCACGCCTGGCCACATTTACTTGTTTTAAAATATAAACATGTCCAGGGTAAAAGGAGGTATAGAATAAGTTTAAGATCAGAAGTATGTGGCAGAATAGCTCAGTTTCAGAAGTGTGGTCTGCTGTGATGAAATGATGTGTATCTGAACCACTGTAGTTCCTACAACTGTTTGATAGTACCCAGATGCCCTGTTTGCCGTGATCAGTGCCTTCCAGTTTCAGGTGTACTGGTGGTTCTCTGTTTCGAGAGTTCTCATAAAAACAGTTCTCAGAGCTTATAATTGGGGATATCCATATAAAAAGTTTAAAAAGTGGCTGTACTCAGTTATTCCAAAAGAGTGGTTGGGTGTTTTGTTTTGGTTACCACTTAGACCAGCATCCTTTTTGAATCTTACATCTCAGGTCGGTTATTGACGTTTGGATACCTAAGTGCTTTTAAATGCTTAGACATTTTTCCAGTATGCTTTCTTTGCAAGATGTTCACCAAAATGTGAAAATGAGGACATTTATCTTCTTTACTGTTTTGTTGACTTTGCTTCATGAATTACCTTTGAGTTTTGCTGGATTGCACTGAAGGTCAGTGGGGCTCAGTAGAAGCCCTGGCCTTGTACACAGCCTGACCACCTCAGGTCACTCTCTGGAGCACAGAGAAAGGTGGAAGGAGAGCTGTCCTCTAATTCTGAGTGTTTTGTGTTGCACATGCTCCTCTGCCCCAAATAATGCCAACTGAGAGTTAGAAGGAATGGTAGGCTAGGCATGATGATGCGTCTGCAATCCCAGCACTGGGGAGGTGCCAGAGGACAGATCAAAGTAAATTCAGGGTCCCAGGCTTACAGTGAGTTCAAAGCTGGCTGTTGCTATACAGGACTGTTTCAAAAAATAACCAACTAACTAAAGAAAACAAGACATGCCAACCAAATTTTCTTATAGTTATTTAAATGGAAATACCCATATATATCATGTATGAATTTCTAGAAAAGATGGTTGTATATAATGCCTGATAATCCAGCATAAAAATCCTATGGGCTTGTGCATGGTCCTGCAGGCCTTTCATCCCAGCAGTTGGGAGGTAGAGGCAGAATCAGTTCAGTATCACCCTAAACTACATAATTTATTTGAAGCCAGCATGGGATACATACAGTCCTGACCAACATTTTCCTGGTCCTCCTCAAAAGTTTGCAAAGCTGGGTGTGGTGGTATACACACCCTGCCCAAAGCAGTTTGATCTCTGAGTTCAAGGCCAACCAAGGTTACAAAGTGAGACCCTATCTCAAAAAAACAATCCCCTCAAACCCCACATGCCTGTATTGTTTGGCCACACGTATGGTCTCAACCAGTGTACTAGGGGCTCTCAAGGAGAGTCACTCAGTGAAAAGCACAAGCAATAATCCACATAATAAAGAGCCCTGAGAACAGAAAAGGGTAATAACATCAAGGGAAGGCTTTATAGGGGCTGAACATATGTCACTTTCATAAGAAAAATAGCAAAATGTGAAGGTACATATGGCAAACATTATGTAATAGCTTACATATGTGTATGGGGTGTGTGTGTGTGTGTGTGTGTGTGTGTGTGTGTGTGTGTGTGTGTGTGATAAAACCTTAAAAACAAAACATAGAAAGGACTGGTGTTTGAGCCACTTACCAGCCTTACAGGGACAGAAAAGTCAGCACAGTTTGAAAATCTGAGAGTTTTGTAGACCAGCCTGGTCTACAGAGTGAATTCCAGGACAGCCAGGGCTACACAGAGAAACCCTGTCTCAAAAAAACAAAAACAAAAAAAGGAAAGGAAAGGAAAGAACTTACAAGTCCTTTGCTTAAATGGGCGCTTCCTAACCTTGGTCAAAGAAACTATCTAGCATCGATCCACAAATCTGACATTTCCTTTCTAATTGCTTTTTTACCTCTTCCTTCCTTCCCCTTCCTTTCTTCCTCTCTCTTCAAAACAGTTTCTCTGTGTAGCCCTGGATGTCCTGGAACTTACTCTGTAAATCAGGCTAGCCTCAGACTCACAGACATCCTCTTGCCTTTGTCTCCCAAGGGCTAGATTAAAGACATGTGCCACCACCACCAGGGTTATTTTCTAATTTTTTAAAGGTGACTTATTATCATTTTTTAAAGTTGTGTATGTGTGTGTGATTTTGTGGGGATATGTTCATGTGACTGCAAGTGGCTGAGGCCAGAGGTGTAGGAGCTAGAGTTACAAGTGGTTGGTAGCTGTCCAATATGGTCCTGGGAACTGAACTTGGATCCTCTGCAAGAGCTCTGAAACCTCTCAGCCACCCACGGAGCAGCTCTCCAGTTCTTAACATCCTCCCTTCCCTCTTTTCTTTCTCTCTCTCTTTTTTTTTTTTTCCTGTTTGTATAGTTTTGTTTTTGTTTTTTTGAAATAGGGTCTCTGTGGAATTTGGTATGTAGACTAGGCTGGCCTTGAACTCGAAGCATGCCTGAGTTTTGGGGAAGGTTGGTTTTGTTTTTGTTTTGAGACAGAGTTGCTGTTAAGTTCATCTAGGCTTTGCCCTCCAAATCCTCCTAAGTGAGTCCCCCCACCACCACAACGTGTGTGTGTGTGTGTGTGTGTGTGTGTGTGTAAGTTTCTTTTGGATGATGAACTTCAGCCTTCTGACAGCTTTATGTTTGATCCTTTTGTACATTTTGGCATCATCTCTTAAAAACTTTTGATTGCCAGGTTCTGGCCATCCTTCCTGTCAGTATATTGTATTCACAGGAGATACCAGATAATTTCTTGAATACTCCGTGGGTTTTCTGGATTGTTGAGCGGTTGCTGCAGCTTTTGGTGGGAATTGGATTTTCTAGTCTTTGCTGAGCAACCTCCTTAATTGTCAGGAAAGGAGTTGTTCTACCTTCATGACCAAGAAAAGAAAGAACAAAAAGAGCCAGGAACAAAGTTGAGAATTAAGAGATGGAGAGTTGAGACAGACTACAAAGGTTAAGAAAGAAAGGAGAGGAGAGGAGAAAATGATCCACATCACAGCTGCCGGGTGAGGCATCTTCATTATCCTCTTCTACAGCTCACTGACGAGCATGGTAGGGAGCATCTTTTTTCTTCCTGGTTCTGGGCAACAGATATTGAGGCTTAGATATCAGACGTGTAGAGGAACTGTTCCAAGTGGTTCTAGCTGGGCTGGGGAGATGGCTCAGCAGTTAAGGCTGCTCTTCCAGAGGACTTAAGTTCAATTCTCAACACCCAAATGGTAGATTACATCTGTAATTCCAGTTCTAAGGGATCTGATATGGTCACACAGACATACATGTTAGTAAAATACCAATGCACATAAAATAAAAATGAATACAATGCTGTAATGGCTTATGCTATTAATCCCAGAACTTGGAAGACAAAGAAAGGGGGGATTTATGGGAGTTCATGAGGCCAGCCTGGTCTACGGAGTGAGTTTCAGGACAATAGAAGCTACACAGGCTTCTGCCTTAAAGCAAATTAATAAATCATAAAGAATCAAGTGGTTCTAAAACAAGGTAAGAGGTTGGAGAGAGTTAGCAATAATAAAGGAGAAATGGGTTTGGTATTACCTGTGATAGCAGCACTTTGAAGGGTGGAGGTGACAACTTAGGCCACCTTGGGATTCATGAAACCCTGCCTTTTAAAATAGGAACAAAACAAAACAGTATTCTACAATAGTGCAGGAGGGAGCAAGAATAAGGAAGTATGATGACCATGTCCTTACCGTGACTGTGACCAGTGTCCTCATTGTTGTCTGCACTGTTGTGAGACATGTGCGTGTTTCCTATGATTTAGATACTGCTTGGTTCATAGAAAACCTTAGATGTGTAATTTAAGTGAGCCTCATGAACAGCTTTCTGTGAACAAAAGCTATATATCTGCTCTACTTGTCAAGTTGAGCTGCAATTTAAAAAAAAAGACAACAGAAACAAAAAACTAGCTTTAATAAAGCCTAAGGTTTAAAAAATGTTTTAAATATTTTGGGATTTGAGATCTTTTATCTTTTTTTAAATTGCATGTGCAGGCATGGTGATGGATACTTTTAATGAAGTACTCGGGAGTCAGAGACAGGCTGATCTTTGTGAGTTCCAGGCCAGTCTGGTCTACAGAGTGATTTCTAGTTTATCCAGGTCTGCATAGTGAGACCTATCTCAAAAAATTACATTTATTTTCTCATGTGCATGCATGCCATGGGGTCAGTGTCTGTGGAGGTCAAAGGACTATCAGAGGAAGTCAGTAATCTACCCTGTGGGTCACAGAAATCAAACTAGATCCTAAGGCTGAAAGGCAAGGGCCTTTATCCAGTGAGTCAAATCACCAGCCTAGTCTTAGAATTTGAAGTCTTTGGCATACTGGGCGTTTAGTTGTAATAGGGTCCTGGTGTTAGAGTGTAACTTATATATGTTCTGACAGAAGCCTAGTAGTAAGATTAACTTTTTTAAGAGTGAAAGGTGAGGCTGGAAAGATGTCTTAGTGCTTAAGAGCACTGACTGCTCTTCCAGAGGTTCTGAGTTCAATTCCCAGCAACCACATGGTGGCTCACAACCATCTGTAATGGGATCTGATGCCCTCTTCTGGTGTGTCTGAAGACACAGTGTGCTCACATACATTTAAAAAAAAAAAAAAAGGATGGAAGGTGCAGCTGACTCTGTTGGCACAACCCTGTAATTGAAAACTAATTACAAAGAAAATCAAAAGTTTATGTCCAGCCAGGTTGCGTAGTGAGAACCTTGTATTCAGCACCCCCCCTACCCCTACCCCTTTTTTTGAAGATAGTAATCAGTATTGGAGCTCTTGGCTACCATGCACAGGGATTTAGGTTCTGTCCCTTGTGCTGCAAAATGTAATATGCCATGAAAACCTAGTCAAGAGCTGAGGATAGAGAGAACAAAGAAAATGTCTGTTACTAAATGACAACTATAGACAGTCAGACCCTGTACAGGTTGTTGTGGGGAGTGGGGCTGCTTGAACTCCTCTTCATTGTAAAAATGGAAGGGAGAACATCTTGTATGCATAAGTATTTTTTAGTGATCATGAAATAATATTTAAAGAAAGATTGCTCTGGGCACGGTGGCAAGCTGATCTCTGTGAGTTTGAAGTCAGCCTAGCCTATAAGATTTCCAGTATAGTTAGAGCTAAATAATAGAGAGAATGTGTCTCCAAAAAAAAGAAAGAAAATTACTCTCGTTACTATATTTCCTTTGAGTGTATGTGAGCCCTAGGAATCCTGTCACTGCTTTCACAGAAAAAAATAGCTTTTCCCCGTCTTTTGTGAATGTAGTGATGGATGCACATTTGGAAATCCATGTGTTCCCGTGGATATCTCTGTGCATGCGTTTGGAGGCTGTAGGTTGTTAGGTGTCATCCTCAGTCACTCTGCTCCTTGGTTTGCAGTTATTTACCTGGGATCCCGGTGGATCCTGGGGCAAACGTGAGAATATATGATGTACAGGGAAAAGGAAATTAACGCTGGTCTATTGTGAAGTGTTCTTATTACTGGGGGAAAGGAATAAACTTTGAAAACTTCAGGGCTTGAGTGTCAGGAAAGTATGTTGCTCACCTGTCAAGCCTTGGGGAGAGGAGAGTTAAGCTAGTTATTATGAGTATTTATAGTTCTTCATGCAGTAGAGCTGGCAGAATGTTCCCTAGATTCTCTCACCCTCTTGCTTGAATTTATTTTAAAGTCTAGTTTTTGTTCTTCAAGAGGATGTGGCAAATATCATGCTACACTCTTCTTCTGGATCGCCCCCCCCTTTGTGGGTGAATGATGAGGGTTTAGTGCTTCTGACCTCATGCATATGTTTACAGTGTTGAAAACAACCTGGTTCTTATATACTTTTGTCAACCCTATTGGTTGATATTCTTTAACACAAAGTAATTTGTGTTTAGTTTTCCTTAGGTGGCATCATATACATGTACAATATCTGAAGACTTAATTACTAAATATTCTGGAATAGTTGAATTTTAAGACCATCATATTTCTATTATCTACATATTAATTTCTTTCTTCTTTCTTGTTGCTGCTCATGGGAATTGTTTTCAGGTTGAGCCTGGTAATACTAAAGGTTTCTACAGAGAGCCTTCTGATTTCTGCTGTGCCTTGATACCAGGTTTCTTTGAATGCTTGTATTTAAGTATAGTCTTAAATAAATTCTGTGTTTCAGATAGATGGCCAGCATGTTGATGTATTTTGTGGTTTTAAGTTGGAAATGTTGTGTTTTACTAATATATTTATTTTTAAAGGGAGATTAAGAATGTCTAAAACAACATTGGGATTTGCCTAAATGCAACTTGTTGAGAATTGTCACCTTCTTGACAGCTTAGAAAGGTTATTGTAATTGCTATGTACTTGTCATCACACTTGTCTCAAAACAAAACAAAACCAAAAAGCATTCTCAGGATGCTTGGGGTTGTATAGTGGGATCTCACTGAGGAAATTTCCTGGTGTGCATATGGTATTAGGTTGTATACTTTGGTTACTTTGACCTAGAACCGGTCCTACCTTCTCCAGCTCATTAAAAACAAGTGCATTTTCAGTAGGGGCCAGGAAAAGACAGAAGGAAAGGTAGTTGGTTCCTCAGCCTACTGTTTGATCTGCTTTGGTTAACACCATTAACTAACTTGTTACCAAAGACACTACTTAATCTTCTTCTGGCTTTTGTTATGTTTCTTTGTTTTCCTCTTTTGTCTCTGTCTCTATTAATCTAAGAAAAACTTGGGAGACTTGAGTTTTCCACCCAAAAGGAGGAAGAAATTGAACAAAGTGCAGATTCAAAAAGCAAAAATCTTCTGCCACACCCGCCGGGCGTGGTGGCGCATGCCTTTAATCCCAGCACTTGGGAGTCAGAGGCAGGAGGATTTCTGAGTTCGAGGCCAGCCTGGTCTACAGAGTGAGTTCCAGGACATCCAGGGCTATACAGAGAAACCCTGTCTCGAAAAACCAAAAACTTCTGCCACTTCTGAACCATGTCTCCCGCGTGCTATTACCTTAAACTGCACGGAAACATGGAATGTTTCTTTTCTTTGGGAGTATCATAAACCTTTATAAACACATTTTTACAGTGATAACCCTGAGTTTTCCAGCCTCAGTAGAGAAATACAAATGGGATAAGAATTTGTTTGGAAATAGAACAAGGCTGACTAGGAAGAAAATGTCTCTATCTAGAAGCATTGGCTAGCAATTTCTCTATTCCTTTATCTCCACTTCTTTCCCTCTCCCTTTTTTTTTTTTTTTTAATCTATTTTATTTATTTAGTATGCATGGGACAGGGCATGGTGCTCATGGAAGTCAGTGGACAACTTTCAGGAGTCAGGTCTCTCCTTATGAACTCACATCGTCAGACTTGGCAGCCAGGGCCTTTACCAGTAGAACTATCTTGATAGCCTTTTTTTTTTCCCTTGAGATTAGGTCTCATGTAGTTCAAGGTGGCCTCAAACTTGCTGTGCAGCTGACAGTCTTGAATTTCTGATCCCTCTGCTCCCTACGTGCAAGACTTGCAATTACCCCCCCTTCCCTACTCCCCACACCCTCGCTCACTCGCTCTCCCTCTCTTCCTTTCCAGCTATGAGTTCAAATTCAAGACAGTCCTCCTACCATGGCTTCCTAAGTTGTAGGATTATAGGCATGGGTCTCCACATCTGACTTCTGAGTGTATGCATGGAGGCCAGAGGTTGATACTGGGTATCTTTCTACTATTGCTCTTTACTGTTGTTGTTTTGCTTGTTTGTTTCGAGACAGGGTTTCTCTGTGCAGTCCTGGCTGTCCTGGAACTCACTCTGTAGACCAGGCTGGCCTGGAACTCAGAAATCTGCCTGCCTCTGCCTCCCAAGTGCTGGGATTAAAGGTGTGCGCCACCACACCCGGCTCTCTTTACTGTTTTGAGACAGCATCTCACTATGTCTCTATCTTAGGGTTTCTGTTACTATGATGAAATGCCATGATCAGAATGCAAGTTGGGAATGAAAGGGTTTATTTGGCTATGTTTCCACATTGTAGTGCATCATTGAAGGAAGCCAGGAAAGGAACCTGATCAGCCAGGCAGAAATCTGAAGGCAGGAGCTGATCCTGAGGCGTGAGGGGGCGCTTACTGGCTTGCTCCACCTACTTTCTTAGAGAAGGACTTATCAGCCCAGGGATGGTACCACCCACAATGGACTGGGCCCTCCCCCATCAGTCACAAATTAACAAAATGCCTTATAGCCCTATTTTAAGGAGACATTGTCTTAATTGAGGTTTCCTCCTTTCTAAAGGTGACTTTAGCTTGGGTCAAGTTGACATCAACTATCCAGCACAGTCTTACTATGTAGCTAGTCCTAGCTGACCTAGAATTCACTATGTAGATCATGGCCTTAAACTGCCTGCCTATGTCTCCCAAATTCACTTTAGTTTTTGAGCGCTCTGTTACCACTGGACTGGTGAGCAAGCACTCAGGATCTGCTTGCTTGTCTCTCTTAACCACTCTGTCCTGCAGCACTGGGGTTACAAATAATGTGCCCCTATTCCTGTCGTTCAAAGGGTGCTGAGGATCTGAGTTCATGTGAGCCATCTTCCCCAGTCCCTTCTCTATGTCCCTTCTTCTCCCTCCCCACACTGTTTGAACTTAGGTCCTCTGGAAGAACAGCCAGTGTTGTTAACCACTAAAGCCATCTCTCCAGCCCTGAGATCTAGTTTTGTTTTGTTTTGTTTTTGAAACAGTTTCTCAGTGTAGCCAGCCCTGGCTCGCCTAGAGCTCAGAGATCTGTCTGCCTCTGCCTTCCAAGTGCTGGAACTAAAGCACTGCTGGGCATGAGTTCAGTCCAGCAATGAGATCCAGTTTTTCTTTACACTTAAATCTCTAATAAAAAGGCCTTTACCTTTAATCCCAGCACTCTGAGTGGATTTCTGAGTTCAAGGCCAGCCTGGTCTACAAAGTGAGTTCCAGGACAGGCAGGGCTAGACAGAGAAAGCCTGTCTCGAAGAAAGAAAGAGAGAAAGAAAGAAAGGAAGGGAGGGAGGGAGGGAGGGAGGGAGGGAGGGAGGGAGGGAGGGAGGGAGGGAGGGAAGAAAGAAAGCCTTTAATCGCAAGACTCCTGAAGCAGAGCAGTTGGATCTCCGAGTCCCAGGACATGGCTGTTACATAGTGAGAATTTAAAACAAACTTGATGCAAATCTAGTTCTGACCTAAAAATAAATAAATAAGAAGCTTGGTTGACTATTTTATGTTCTAAGACTGGGGTTGATAAGTGCATAAATTGCAAACTTGAGCCTGGTGTGGTGGTACATGTCTTTAATCCCACTCAACACTAGGAAGGCAAAGGGAAGTGGGTCTCTGTGATTGAGGCCAGCATGGTCCACATAGTAAGTTCAGTACATCGAGGACTAGGTAGAAAAAAAAGGAAGAAATGAGAACACTAAATGCTAGAAGTTGTACTTTTGTTTGTTCCTATTTGTAAACAGAAAATATACTTATCAAAGGTTTGTTTTCCATAAAGCCAGTTGGTATGGTAAGCAGAGATGATGTAACACACTATGGGTTCCAGCCATACATACTAGAATTAGTTTGGAAGATAGGAACTTAAAACTTCACCCAGCCATAATTGATTAGAATCTTCAGGAGGAGGAGGCTCAGTCCTTTATGTCACAGTCGATGATTCAAGTTACTGAAGTGAGACAGGAGTACTAGCATGCATTGAAAGCCAAGTATGGTGTTGGCAGCATTTGCAGTGAACTGATTTTGTAGTCAGTGTGGGAGTTTGCTGTGAACTGCACAATTATGCTTATAAATTGTTAGACTTCCTGTAATACTTTATTACTTGTTTGTGTGTACATACATGACTTGGGTGTTGAGGTCGGAGGACAAACAATGACATCTTTCCTTCTGTTTTATGAGGCCTGGGGATTAAATTCAAGAAGAAAGCACCCTCAGCCACTGAACCATTTTGCTGGCTCCTTTTTGTGTTTTTCTGTTGTTGTTGTCTAAATGTAGCTTCCTATACTTTGTTAGGATACAATTAAGTTCTTATGTCCTTTTTAATAGTAACAGGAAAGATGATAAATGATACCTATAGTAATAATAACTGTGTTTCAAATGTTTTGAAATTGGGGCCTGGAAAAACAGTTCAGCAGTTAAGTATCGCTCTTTCAGAACACCTAGTTTCAGAGCCTTACCTAGTTCAGTTTTCAGTGTCCTCATTGGACAGCTAACTTTACCTATAGCTAAGGTCCAAGGGGCCCATGGAAACCTGCATGCATGTGTACTTACTCATACACACGTACATACCATATACACATAATTGAAAATGAGGCTCTTCAAAGTGATCCTCTTCTGTTTTCTAAACGCTGAGGTTATAGACACATGCCATCTAGCCTCCAAATCTTTCCTATAGCTGTTGATACAGTGTGAGGAGGAAGACACTCAGCTGGGAGAATGTCCGCCTTAGCATGCACAAAGCTCTGGGTGCAGTCCTTCTCACACCACATAAAACCAGGGCTTGTGGCACAAGGTTGTGCCACATTTGGGAATATTGGCAAAATCCAATAGACTCTTTAAATAAATATATTTTCACTTTATGTGTATAGGTGTTTGGTCTGCAGGTCTATGCACCATGTATCAGGTGACCACAGATGCCAGAAGGCTTTGGATCCTCTGACATTGAAGTTAGAGGTGTTGTGAACTATCCAATGGGGATGCTGGCAAAGCTGGGTCTTCTGGAAGAGTAGCTAGAGTTTTAACTGCTGATCCACCTCTCCAGCCCCCAGTAGAAACTTCTTTAAAGATAGGAGCAAGGTGACATCCCACTAAATGAAGAACTTGGCAAACAAGATATGGCAAAGGAATCTTATGGAACAATTTATCAGGAGGACAGAGAGCAGTTAGACTTTTCGTGTAAAACAGAAAAACTGTACATAATCCAGGTGGTCATGGTGGTCCACATCTGTCATCACAGCATTTGGCAGGCTGTGCTTGTTTGAGTGAAAATGGCTCCCATAGGCTAATAGGGAGTTGCCACGTTATTAGAAAGGGTTAGGACATGTTGGAGTAGATTTTGCTTTTTTGAAAGAAGTGTCACGGGACGAGGGGAGCTTTGAGGTTTCAGAAACTCAAGCCAGGCTCCTGAGTGGCTCACTCTTTTTTTCCTGCTGCCTTTGGATCCAGATAATGACTCCTGCAGCACCATCTCTGCCTGCCTGCTGGCATGCTTCCCGTCATGATGACGATGAAGTATATCTCTTTAACTGTAAGCCAGCCCCAATTAAATACTTATCCTTTATAAGTGTTGCCATGATCATGGTGTCTCTTCTCAGCAATAAAACCCTAAGACAGAAGTTGGTACCAAGGGTACTGCTGTTATAGGCCTGACCATGTTTTGCCTAGATGAACATGGAACACTGGAGGGCTTTGGACTAGGAAATCTATTAGAAAATTTAAACTGGGATTAATGGGTCATACTAGTAGAAGAAACATGGAAGACAATGGTGCCGAGGGGGATTGAACTATCGGGGCCTGGTCAAAAGGTTTCAGAAGAGAAAAATATTAGTGTGTGGTCTAGAGACTGTTCTTGTGATAGATACCTGGTAGAGAAAGCAGGAAATCCATGCTACTTGAGTTAAGACATCTCAGAGATGAGCCACATGGCAGAGTGGGTGGGGCTTTAGAGGCAGAATAAGGAAGCTCAAAGTCTCCTCCTTAGGTTTTGACCAGCATTTGAAAGGGAAAAAAAAAGTAATAAAAGGGGGGAGATTCAGGTTGGTAGTGACTGCCTAAGTAAGAGGTTTTCCATAGATACTTCCTGAATGACTTTTGTGGCTTTTGTTTGTTTTAGGCAGAACGGCTTATAACACAGGCTACACTCTAAACTTATATGCAACCAAGGGTATCGGTGAATTTCTTATCCTTCTGCCTCTATTTCCTGAGAGCTAGGATTACAGGCCTGTGTGTTATCTTCCGAACCTGGTGTTACATTCCTGAAAATGGAACTCAAGGTTTCTAGCAAGCACTCCAGCAACTAAGCTACATTTTTAGCCCCTTGCAGTTGTTTGAACGTTTAAACAGGTTCTAGAAGAGAGGGGATGGAAGTAGTTTGGGTTCTACCTTAACAAAACTTAGAGGACTTTGCTTTAATTGCCCCCCCCCCCCTTTAAAGAATAGTGAGAAAGAAGGCTTAAATAAGTCTTCCTATTTCTGCTTCACGTTCTATTCAAAAAATTTTCATATACTATATATTTTGATCATATTCTTTTCCATATTTCTGCTGCAGTGGTAAATCCACTGCATGTACTTCTGAGTAACCTACGCTATTGAAAATTTAAAGTGGCTTTTCTCGACTCCAACCATTGTGACTTATTGTCCTCACTGACTTTTGCCTTTCTAAACCTCTGAGGTTCTCCATTCTCCATCTCTCTTAGAGAGGATTACTATTGCTGTGATGAACACCATGACCAGTGAGCAAGTAGAAGAGGAAGGGGTTTATTTGGTTTATGCTTATAGCTTTGTTCATCATCAAAAGAAGCCAGGACAGCAACTGAAACAGGGCAGGAACCTGGAGGCCAGAGCTGATGCAGAGGCCATGGAGGGGCGCTGCTTACTGGTTTGTTCTCCATGGCTTGCTCAACCTGCTTTCTTATGGAACTCAGGTCCACCAGCCCAAGGGTGACCCCACCCACAATGGGCTAAGCCTTTCCCTTTCAGTCACTAATTAAGAAAATGCCAGATCTTATGGAACCATTTTCTTGATTAAGATTCCCTACTTTCAGATAACTCTAGTTTTTAATGTCAAGTTGACATAAAACCAGTACTAGGAAGGCCATGGGGCCACCTTGCATTCAGTCAGCTCTGAGTTTACAGTTACTGGAAAGCTAACCACACACTGGTGGGTGATAATAGCATGTGGCCAGTGCTGGCTCTTGCTGTGGGTACTAAGGCACGGTGGGGGTGGGGGGCATTATTTAAAGAGCTTTCAGTCAGTTTCTTCCTGTTTATGAAGTTAACTGTAACAGAAAAAGGTTCTATGATTTGAGCCTAGCAAAGGGGACTGCTAAGGCAGTCTGTCCTCAGTACAGGTTGTTGAAAGTTGTGACTCTCATTTGAATAACTTTTCGGTTATCCTCTCTCTGGAGAAGGTACCAAAGGAATGGTGTATCTAGTTAGTATTAGGTATGCTACCTTATTGATAGAGGCTATTAAACATTGAAATCATTTTTAGATAAAATGGGTTGTGGCTATAAGAACAGGCTCATGTTTTCAGTCCTACTGTAGTCTGACATCTACAATTCTTTTTACTGGACATGACCTTCATTTGCTGAAATGGCAGCTATTGTATATTCCTCAGAACATTAGAAGGAGCTGCAGCGTGCCTTTTGTACTAAGTGCTGCCCAGGAACTTTAGTTTCATTATTTTCCTCACTTTTGTAAACGTTACGGATTGTTCATAATTTTTAAAAAACACCCTCAGTTAGTAGAGTGCTTGCCCACACACACACACACACACACACACACACACACACACACACACACACACACACACACCTCAGTTTGATTCCCAGGATCACAGAAGCTAGGAATGGTGATACATACCTCATCACTTGGGAGCCAGAGGAGCAGGATCAGGAGTTCAAAGGTCATCCTTGGCTATAGAGCAAGAGGCCAGCCTGGGCTACATGAGACCCTGTCTAAACAAACAAACAAGCATCTCATGGTAAAGGAATAGTAATTTTACTTTTTTTTTCTTATATTTTTCATAAATCTTTTTTGAGAGATATCTTTGGGGTTTTGTAGATTGGTTGGGTTTTTGTTTTTAATGAACAGAGACCACAGTTGTCAGGAATGAGTTAGGTTAGACCAATTAGCAATCTTCAAATTTGTGTGTTTCCAGATTTTGAAAGCATGTTTTATGTGGGTGCTCCAATTAATTAAAGGTTCCCCCTCTCTCAAGCTTTGTAAAGAAAAGTGAATAGGAGCAGAGTTACCAGCCTAAGAGCTGACCTTTCAGAGTCTGAGACTGTGCAGGTGTGAAGTATAGGGGAACTGCTGGCTCACCCTCAGTCAGTGCGACACCTCTATCACCACTGACTGTCACTGATTCCGCCCAATTCCTCCGTCTCTGCAGTAGCCTTGCTTCTTCTCTTACCCTTTATTTCCTCATCTCGCTGCTTTTCTGCTCACATGAGAGCCACATCATTCATCTTGATCTTTTTTAGTTTTCCTTTTCTACCCGGGGCCCAGAAGCTGGCTCACCTTTTCTTCATCTGGTCTGTTTAGTAAGTGACGATTATTTTGTTTATAAATATGATTGGACCACAAAGTGGTTTAACTGGATGAGGCATGAAGACCTACTGGTGTAGCCTTAAAAGATTTCAGGCAGTTGGCAAGTAAGAATTCTAAATAAAAATTGAAACTACCACCTGTATTTTTTCAGGCCGTTGATGCTCACTGCCATCGGCTGCGTCCTCCCTATGGCACTGGTAAGTGTGGGAAGGGCTGTGACAGTTACGGTGGGCTGCTGGCTTGATCTTTGCTGGGGGAAGCTTTTTAATTGCAAGATTTGTTAACTACTTGGTTTTGAGGACAGAAGACAGTTTGAACGGCTGTAGGTAACTGAAAGGAAGAAGCAGATGATCACGGTCATGGGTTTGCTTGAAGTGTTATCTGGAGTAGACATTATTCAGTGTGTGCCTTGATTTCTGCATACAACTAGTGTGTTCTATACATTAATGCTTTGGACACTAAACATCCTATCCAAGTGTTCTAGGATGTCAGGTAATACTTTGTAATTTACAGAAATTCCTTTAGGAATTTGTTCCAAAGATACACACTTGGCTCTTAACCAGAGAGGTCCTAAATGTCGATTGTGCTTTGTGTTTCCTTAAGGAGCAGGATTTATCTTCCGTGGTATATTTAGTTCTCTGTAGGCAAGAGATGCAAATGTTTACTCAAGTAATTAAAATTTTAATAATGGCTTGCTTGAATTCGTGAGGAGGTTGCAATTGGTGGGAACTTGGGAAGAAATTTGTGGTGTTATTTACTAACAGCCTTGAGGTAAACTTGGAACTTGGAACTTGTAGTTGAAAAATAATTTTACTAACGTATTCTCTCTTTGAGAACCTAGTGGTGCCAGCACTCAGGAGGCAGGTCTCTGAGAGTTCGAGACCAGCCTGGTCTACAGAGTGAGTTCTAGGACAGTCAGGGCCACACAGAGAAACCCTATATTGAGTCCCCCAACAACCCCACACACACACACACACACAAAGAACCTGAACCTAGTGGTGAAAAGACACAGTGAATAAAATTGAAAACTAGAATAGGGTAGTGGGTCACAGAATTGTTTGTATGCCCAGAACCAAATTGCTATTGAATCTGCCTTATCTATCAGACAAATGTCACTGTCGTGGTTACTGTTCTGTGGCTTTGAAGGGGAGACCTCGTGATCATGGCACCTCTTACAAAAGAAAACATTTGACTGGGACTTAGAGTTTCAGAAGTTTAGAAGGTTTTCGTCATGGCAGGAAACTTGTTGGCACACAGGCAGGCACAGGGCTGGAGAATTAGCTGAGAGTTGTATCTTCGTTGGAAGAGAGAGACTGCTTGGAATGGGCTATGTGAAAACTCATGGCCCACCCTCAGTGACACACTTTCTCCAACAAGGCCACACCTCCTAATCCTTTCAAATTGTGATACTTCCTGGGGACCGAGTATTCAACTCTGAGATATTATGGGGTCATTCTTATTCAACCCACTATAGTTACCAAGATAGTTTCCATCCTGAGCTGGCTGTTTTGTTTGACTTCATTTTGATTATCTCTAAAATTCTTAGCTTATGAGGGCATATGTCTCTAGCAGTTCTTAACCTGTGGATTGTGAAAGGTTTAGCAAACCTTTATCTCCAAAAATAATTTTCATTATGATTCATAACTGTCGCAAATTTACAGTTATGAAGTAGCAATGAAAATAATTTTGTGGTTAGGGATCATCATAGCATGCGGAACTGTATTAAGGATCGCGGCATTAGCAAGGTTGAAAACTCCTGTTCTAGAGCAGCTTATGAAGTGGTGAGGCTATAGGCTTCTGTGCTGTTATCCTTGTTTGGGACCACCTGCTGGTTGATAATACAAACTAAAGTATTTGTATAGATGTCATTACGTCTCAGTGAGGAAATCTTAACAATACATACCTAAATCCTGAATTTCCCTGTGGTCTCTGCTTTTCGTCCAGCACCTTGCTTTTGAAGTATTAATAAAATTGAGTGGCACAGTCACTAACTCTTTAAAACCAGAAAGGAAAACTTGACTCCTATACTGCTGTCTACTTCTGTAGGTCTCTCTGTGTCACTAAGTGGTAATTGCTGAACATGTTTGAAAGTCTGTGGTAGAGAGATAACTTTTCAGTTTCCTTTACAAACACAGACTATAAAGGACGTTGTTAGATGTTTGACACCTTTGGGAAGTACTGGTGATCAGAAACACTCATTTTGACACGTGTAAAGTCAATGTTTTTTGAAATAAAGATCTGGAGATGCTGTATTGGATTGCGGCCTATAGGCAGTACAGAATATTATGTAGGGTAAATGTCATCAAGAAGTGTCCTTCAAGTTGGAAGGACAGGTTCCCACCAGCATCTGCTCCATCTTGTTATAGGTATTGAGGGCTCAGGGAAAAGGGGGAGAAAGGCAGAAAGATGGACTGTACCTGATTTCTGCTCTAACCCCATTTTTATTCTATGAAATGCTCTTCAAGCCACCATGAAAGTTGAGGGTAGGCCTACCCCACCCCCTTTTTTCTTGTTTGTGGTATGTTCGTATGCCTGCATGCTTACAGTGTGTACAGGCAGACATGGGTTGTATGTGTGTGTGTGAGCATTACTGTGGAGACTAGAGGTCCTAGAATTCTTCCCAGTGACTCTCTACCTTATATGGAGTTAGGGTCTTTGAGTCCAGAGTTTGCTAATCAGTGTGCTCTAGGGGTCACATGTCTGGGCCTCTTGAGCATGCTGGGAATACAGGCAAGCTGCCAAGCCTATTCCACACTTAAAGGGTGCTGGGGATCCCGACTGTGGTCATCATACTTGCTTGCCAAGCACTTTACCCACTGCACACTGCTCAGCCCACTCCAGGGAAGTGCCAGTGTTGGCTTGCTTCCCCTTCCCTGCCTTTGCAGTCATCGTTTTTTCTTAGCTCCAAGTCAGATGGCCTGATTTTGGTATGTGTGTGTGTTGACACTGAGTGTGGTTTGGGCACAAATATGATAGGTCACAGACAGGCCACTAAGCAAACTAACCTGAAAGACATTCCTTGTGGACATTGAGTGACTTTGAGAATATGGCAAGTTGATAGCAAAACATTCAGTGGAACTTCTTAGGCTTGGTCAGGTAAACTGTCGTAGGGCTAGTGAAAATTACATGACCGTCTAGAATTTATAATATATAATCAGTTAGCCTTTGTTTAAAACTGTTAAAATTACAGCTAGGATGGTGGCACACACCTATATCCCAGCACTCATGAAGTAGAGGCAGAAGAATCAGTTTACATTCAAAGTCTCAGCGTAGGTACAATGACATAACAAGACCCTGTTTCAAAAGCAAACAGGGGCAGGAGAGTTGACTCAGTTGTTAAGAGCCCTGGAAACCCTGGAAGCCCTTCTTGATTCTAGATTCAGTTCCCAGTTCCCACATGGCAGCTCACAACCCTCTGTAACTCCAATTCTAGGTGGTCTGATGCCTTCTTCTGGCCTGCTTGGTCACCAGTCATACAAGTCTGTGCAGACACACATGAAAGCAATGCATCCAGGACCAGAACACCATGAAATAAAATTAAAAAGAAAATAGCACCTGCAAGATTACCCATTGGGTAAAGACACTTTGCTGCATAAGCCTGGCCATGACCCAAATTTGATCCCTGGAACTGACCTAAAAGTTTAGCGGGGCATGGTGGCGCACACCTTTAATCTCACCCAGCACGTGGAAGGCAGAGGCAGGAAAGTCTGTAAGAAGCCAACCTGGGCCGGGCATGGTGGCTCACGCCTTTAATCCCAGCACTTGGGAGGCAGAGGCAGGCGGATTTTCTGAGTTCGAGGCCAGCCTGGTCTACAGAGTGAGTTCCAGGACAGCCAGGGCTACACAGAGAAACCCTGTCTCGAAAAACAAAAAAAAAAAAAAAAAAAAAAAGAAGAAGAAGAAGCCAACCTGGCCTACATAGTGAGTTCCAGAATAGCCAAGGCTATATAAGTGAGACCTGTCTTAAAAAAAAAAAAAAAAAAAGATGGGTGGATAACAGTCGGCTTCACAGGTTGTCCTCTGACCTCCACACAGGTACCATGTCACATGCATCACCCTCAATAAGGGCACTGCAGTTAGAACTCACTTTGTAAACCAGGTTGGTCTCCAATACACAGAGATTTTCCTGCTTCTGCCTCTCTAGTGTGGTGATGGGAGGCTTGCACTGCCATGCCCAGATAAACTTGTAGAAAAATAGAAATCAGTGCTTTAAACAAAGTCTTGGGCTGGAGAGATGGCTCAGCAGTTAAGAGCACTGACCTCTTTTCCAGAGGTCCTGAGTTCAATTCCCAGCAACCTCATGGTGGCTCACAACCATCTGTAATGGGGTCTGGATGGCCTCCTCTGGTGTGTCTGAAGAGAGCAATGGTGGTAAACTCATATGTATAAAATAAATAAGGAGGAGGAGGAGAAAACAATAAAATCTTAAGGGAAAGTTTAAATTCTGATTATTTAAAGTAAAAATTCATGCCAGATGTGGCAGCGCATGTCTCTAATACCGATATCTGTCTCGATAAATAAATAAATCAAAGCCAGGATGGGCTAGGTGGCAAGTAACAATTCCAGCACTCAGGAGGCAGGGCAGGATCATCTGGGTCCAAGGCCAGCCTGGTCTATGTAGGTTTTGTCTCAGAAAAAAAAAAAAAGTAAAATAAAGTGATAAAGTACATAAATATACTTTTTTTGTTAAGGTATAAAATGCAAGTTCCTTTTTTAAAATTTATTGGGTATTTTCTTCATTTACATTTCCAATGCTATCCCAAAAGTCCCCCATACCCGCCCCCACCCACCCACTCTTACTTCTTGGCCCTGGCGTTCCCCTGTACTGAGGCATATAAAGTTTGCAAGACCAAGGGGCCTCGAAAGTTCTTTTTTAATACTGTGGAGAAGTAAAATGTGTTTGTAATGGTAATTCTGCTTAGCTGTTACTGAGTAAGCCAGGGAGGATGCCATAACTCTTTGGAATAGTGGACACTATAACAAAAATTAGAGCGTGAATACACAAGTACAAGAAAAAGGCAAAGGAGACTTGAATACTTTAGCAGTATTCAGAAGGGATCACATTTAAGGCAGTCCACTCGGTGTTGATGAGAACGCTGGCACAGTGTCCTCCTAAACAGCAGACCTATTTATTGGTGAATTAACTTTGCTAGCTGTGTCTGAGTAGTACTGATAACTAGTCACTGTCTTTGGAGGAAGTTCTAACCTCTCCTTGTGTCCCTCCCTATGTGTGTGACAGTGCCTCTGATTTCACGTTCTGCAATGCATATTGCCACCTGCAGCTCCACATATCTTAATCATCACTGTGGTCATCTAAACATCCAGTAAAGCGACTATAACCATCTTCCTGCATAGGCTCGATACCATCCTTAAAGAGTCGGTAGTCACAGCCAGACATTATTACATTAAACAACCAGCTGGGCCGCAGTGGCACCCACTTTTCATCCCAGCACTGGGGAGGCCATCCTGGTCTGCATTGTGAGTTCCAAGACAGTAAGGGCTACACAGAGAAATCCCGTCTATGAAAACGAAGAAGGAAGCAAGTGGCTATGGTTATGTAGGCTGCTCTGTAGGGATGGCGAGTATGTTCTGAGCCTCCCAACAAGCTCCTCTTGTCCTGTGTGGAATTAGGAGTTTGAGTGGCTTCTATAGTTCCAGAAGTTGCCATCTAGAGTCTGCCTTTTAACTTCTTTAAGGGGTTTACACGTGTCTCATCTTTGCCTGAACACTCTTAACATGATTATCACTGTGCACGATGTGTGTGACCTGTGGAGATTGGAGGAAAGCTTGGAAGAGTCAGCTCTGTTCTTCTACCCTGGTTTCCAGGGGTTGACCCCAGCTGTGGAAGCTTACGTAGTGATTTGTCACTTTTACATCTATCTCATGGGCCCAATCAGGTTTCAACCTGATTTTTATTTTTGAAACATTTTCATGGAGCCCAGGCTGGCCTTGTACTTGCTATATAGCCATGACTTTGAATTCTTCTGATCCTTCCACCTGCTGGCATTGTAGGTATGTGCTACAATGGTTAATTTTATTGAAACTTTTTTTTTAAATACAGACTTTATATGAATCCCTGACTAGCTTGGTGCTCACTTAAGTAGTAGTTCAAACTAGCCTCTAATTCAAAGAAATTCTCCTGCCTCAGTTAGCCTCCTGAGTACCACTTGGGACTACAGATGTGTGGTAGCAAGTTTAACTTTGTTTTCTAGAAACTTATATATAGGAATAAGTTCATACAGTTTTAAAATGTTTCATTACACATTTTGATTTAACTTAGTCACCACCACCACCACCCACTGCCATGGTGTGTGTGTGTGTGTGTGTGTGTGTGTGTGTACCACCATGCCTTGCCACAAACCCAACTTTAAAACATCCATCACCCTTGTGTCTGCAATCAATCCCCACATTTAGCCCCAAGCAACTACTATTCTCTGTAACAATTTTGCCTTTTAGATATGTTATACAAATCAAATCATACAATAGCCTTTTATTGCCTGATTCTTTCTCATGATTTTTTTAAAAATACTTATTTTATGTCAATAAATACACTGTAGCTATCTTCAGACACACCAGAAGAGTGTGTCAGATCCCCATTACAGATGTTTGAGAGCCACCCATGTGGTTGCTGAGAATTGAACTCAGAACCTCTGGAAGAGCAATCAGTGCTCTTAACCATTGAGCAATCTCTCCAGCCCCGTCTTGTGATACTTTTAAAGTTCATCTGTATTATATGCAATTAATGGGTTCTCTTTACTTCCAAATAATTATTTTCATGGTATAGATATACATTTTGTTTGTGTCTGTTCTATGGACAGTTAGGCTGTTTCTTTCCAAATAATTATTTTCATAGTATAGATGTACATTTTGTTTGTGTCTGTTCTATGGCAGTTAGGCTGTTTCTGAATTCTGGATGTTATAAACGATGTTGCTGTTAATTACCCATGCCCTGGATTTAATGTGGACATTGCTTTCATTTTTTTCTTGTGTAGATGTAGATACTTAGGGGCAGGATTGCTGGGCTATATGGTAAATATATGTTTAACATTTTAAGAAATTACCAAACTAGCCAGGTGCAGTGGCCCACGCCTTTAGCCTTGGCACTTTGAAGGCAGAAGCAGGTAAATCTCTTGAGTTCAAGGCCAGCCTGGTCTACAGAGCAGGTGTCAGGACTACACAGAAACTGTGTTGGAGTGAGGGCAGCAAGCAGGGGTCAGGGTAGAGAGTGAGGGTGAAAAGATGGAAAGGCAGGAGGGAGAGAAGGGAGGGAGGGAGGGAGGCAAGGAGAGAGGGAGGGAGGGAGGGAGGGAGGGAGGAAGGAAGGAAGGAAGGAAGGAAGGAAGGAAGGAAGGAAGGAAGGGAGGAAGGAAGGGCGGAAGCCAAACTGTCCCTAGGTGGCTATTCTGCTTTGCATTCTATAACAGCTCTTAGTTTCTCTGCATCACTAGGTGTTTCTAGTACTGTTTTAGTTTCCCTAAGTATTTTCTTCTTAATTATTTTATGTGGGAATACATAGAATGTTTCTTCTTTTCTGATCTCCATCTCCGTTTCTTTGTCTTGCATTATTATGATGTCTTGGGCCTGCAGCACTCAGGAAGTAGATGCTGGAGGGTCAGGAGTTCAGGCTAGACATGGCTACCTTGTGAATGTGAGGTACGGGTGCACATGTGTGTGCCTGTGTTTTTCTCATTTTCTTTACTTTTTTTTTTAAGACAGGGTCTCATTATGTCATCCCGGCTGTCCTAGAATATGTAGAGCAGGTTTGCCCAGCATGCACAGACCCGTCATTGTCTGCCTGCTGGCTGCTAGGGATACAAACTGTATGGAGCTACACCTGGCAAGAGTTCCTCAGGGCTCAGCTGAAGATAGAGTGTGCATGTCCTACTGGCTCTTGGGAGCTGTACATGAACTAAGTGTATTTTCTTTTTTTAAAGATTTTTTTTGAATGTGTGTGTGTGTGTGTGCATGTGTGCATGTTTTTGCCTGTGTGTATGTATATGCATGATGTGTATACTGGTTCCCCTAAGAGGTCAGAAGAGCGAGTCAAAAATCCCCTGGAACTAGGATTACAGGTGCTTGTATGCCACCATGTAGATGATAGGAATAGAACCCAGGGCCTCTGTCAGGACAAGTGCTCTGACAGTTTGAGTGTCTCCAGCTCCTGGGAGAAGTGACTCTTAAAAGGTTTGGAGTATTAAACAGCAGTGGTATAAACACTAGTTGATTCATGTGAAAATTCACCTGTTTAGCTGAGGCTGATTTTCATGTTCTTAGGGTTTCTTTTGATGTGAAAAGACACCATGACAAAGGAAACTATAAGGAAAACATTTAATGGGGCTGGCTTACAATTTCAGAGGTTTCATTTTCATGATTTCGAGAAACATGGTGGTAAACATTGTGGCATCCAGGCAGACACGACACTGGGGGAGGAGCTAGAAGTCCTTTTTGTTGTTGTTTTGTTTTGTTTTTCGAGACAGGGTTTCTCTGTGTAGCCCTGGCTGTCCTGGAACTGACTCTGTAGACCAGGCTGGCCTCAAACTCAGAAATCCGCCTGCCTCTGCAGATAAGTGTGGTGGAAGATCCTTTCATCTCAGCCTTCAGGAGGCAGATGCAGGCAGTCTCTGAGTTTGAGGCCAACCTGCTCCACAGAGCAAGTTTCGGGACAACCAAGTCTAGAGAAACTCTGACTTGAAAAACAACAAACTGGCTTTAATCGTTACTTATTTGAGATAGGGTCTCACTGTATCTCTGGCTGGCCTGGCACTACCTGCCCCTATCTCCTGAAATTAAAGGCATTTGGCTTTATGAATGCAGATGGCTCAGGGTATCACTGTACCCCTGGCTGGCCTGAAACTTATTTTTTAGACTCGGTCTTGAACTCAGAAGAGGTTTGCCTGCTGATTAAAATTATATGCTACCACATCTGACCTTAAATTCACTTTGTTGTTCACAGAATATAAATCAGATGCAGGAGATGTGCTGCAAGCCCTCACTGGAAGCCCTCTGTGGGTGTGGCCTTGTAGCGCAGCATTTGAGAACATTGTCACATTGGGAACCCAGTTGGGAAGCTCTCTTGCTTATGTTGGATATCACATTTTTAATTACTATAGAAAGGATGGTTTTACTTTAGTTTCCAGTGATAGTTTGTAATGTCTAGTAGAAACATTAATGTAACATATGAAACATAAAGTAACATATTATAGTTATATTATAAAGAAATTTAACTTAAAGACAAAAACATACAACTAAAGAAAAGAATGTGAACCTAACATAGTGGTAAATGTATTCATTTCTCAAATGATAAAACACTGAGGGACTACAGTTAAAATTTGTTGTTTGTTTGTTGTTGTTTCTTACAGGTATCTCATTCAGTTGCAAAACTTATATTAGTTAATTTCCACTGGCAAGTCTCAGAGATTCTGGACAGGTAAGATATTCAGGGGGAAAGAGATGAAATTGCCCTTAGCATCCTTCTCTGCCCATCCACTGTGATTTTACTCAGCCTGGATTCTTGTAGCACAGGGGTGTCACCACCCACAATGGGCTGCCCCACACCCCCATCATCAATCACTGATTGAGAAAGTACCCTCCAGGCTTGGCCTACAGCCTAATCATTTGGGTTTTTTGTTTTGTTTTTAAGATGTATTTTATGTGGCATCAGATCCCATTATATCTGTGTGGTTGCTGGGAATTGAACTCAAGACCTCTGGAAGAGCAGTCATCTCTCCAGCCTCAAAGATTTTTTTTTCCCCCGACAACCATTATATAGCTCTGGCTATCATTGAATTCACTGTGTAGACCAGGCTGGCCTTGAACTCAAGGAGATGTGCCTGTCTCTACCTCTAAGCCCTGGGATCAAAAAAATTATATTACCACACCAGGCCTATAACCTGATCTTAGGGAAGCATTTTCTCAATCAAGGTTTCCCCTCTCAGGTGACTTCTGGCTTTTGTTAAATTAACATAAAAACAAAGAAATTAACATAAAAACTAGCCAGCATGTATCCTGAACATAGGCAAGATGTTCAGTGGAAAGATGAGTCCATAGCATCCTTCAGTGTCTGCCCAACCCACTATGATTGTTCCTGGCTTTGTGGCATGTGTTCTTAATGCATACACAATTGCTAAAACACTTGAACATATTTTATATCCTTTTCTTTGAGCATATTCTCATCTGTTCAGCATACTCTTCTATTTCAGTTTTAATACTGAAATAGTATTTTGTTACTATACAGGTGTCTTCATACTTTTTTTTTTAACCTCTGTTGTTTGGCAGTAGATTTACATGAAACCTGTGTGTGATAGACCATTCCCCGTAACACCTACCCCCCCCCCCCAAAGTTGGGAAATGGTTGGGTGTGATGGTGCATGCCTGTAACACTTATGGTAGACTAAGCAAGTGCTCCCCCACCGAGCTGTATCCCTAGCCCCAATTTATCCTTTATTTTGAAATCCGATTTTGCTAAGTTGTCTACGTGCCCTAAGTCTCTCTGTAGCCCAGGCTGGCCTTTAACTTGTGATCTGCCTGCTGCTATGCCTGAAGTACCTGGGAATACAGATGTATGCTATGAGGCTTGGCTGGAGTGGATAATTCTTTGGGGATGTGATGCTACTGTGTAAACTACAGGAAATCTGGCAGCTCCTCTAGGCTTTACTTACTACATGTCAGTAGCAGTGGCTTCCTCAAGTTGACAGTTAAGAATGACAGAAGCTCCTGGGCATGGTGGCGCATGCCTTTAATCCCAGGTAGAGGCAGGTGGATTTCTGAGTTCGAGGCCAGCCTGGTCTACAAAGTGAGTTCCAGGACAGCCAGGACTACACAGAGAAACCCTGTCTCGAAAAACCAAAAAAAAAAAAAAAAAAAAAAAAAAAATGACAGAAGCCAAGAATTGCTTCAAATTGGGCACGGTAGGTCCTCCTATCTCTTTCTTTTGAATACTGAAAGTACATGCATGTGCCACCAAGGTTCATGTAGTGCAGGGCATCAGACCTCGTGCATGAAGCAAACTCTGCCAACTGAGCTCTTTCCCTACCCCATACTTTTTATACTCTTATTTTATTCTTAAATTATGTATCTTCTGGGGAGCTGGAGGGATGGCCCAGTGATTAAGAGCACTGATTGCTCTCCCAAAGGTCCTGAGTTCAATTCCCAGCAACCACACAGTGGCTCAAAACCATTTGTAATGGGATTTTCTGGTGTCTGAAAAGATCAACAGTATACTCCCATACATAAAATAAATCTTTTTTAAAAATTATGTATCTTCTATTTGTATGATTTTAAAACTTTATAAACAAAATTACGCTGTACGCATTCTTCGGCTTTCTATTTAATGTGGTTGCATTTTATATTCTCTCACTAGCTATTTATCTTTTCTCTCTCAGAAAACAGTTTTGAGTGCTGGTGGTTCAATGGTTAAGAGTTCTTCCTGCTCTTGCTGAGGACCCAGATTCAATTCTTAGCACCACATGGCAGCTACAACTGACTTTATATAACTCTAGTTTCAGAGGCTCCAGTGTCCCCTTCTGGCCTGCTTGGCACCAGGCATGTACATTGTGCATATACATACATGGGAGCAAAAATTTCATACACAAGATATAGTAAAAACCAAACAGAACAACTGAGCATTGTGGCACACCCCTTCAATCTCAATACTTGAAAGTAGAGACAGGGCTGGTGAGATGGCTTGGTGGTTAAGGGCACTGACTTCTCTTCCAAAGGTCCTGAGTTCAAATTTCAGCAACCATGGTGGCCTCACAACCATCTGTAATGAGATCTGATGCCCTCTTCTGGTGTCTGAAGACAGCTACAGTGAACTTACATATAACAGTAAATAAATCTTTAAATAAAAGAAAGGAAGGAAGAAAGAAAAAGAAAAGAAAAAAGAAATAGGTAGAGACAGATAGGTCTGTGAGAGTTTCAGGACAGCCAGGGCTGCAAAGTAAAACTCTGTCTCTTTGATGTAACCACAACACAGCACCTGATGCCTGTTCTGTTATTGAGAGTTAAAAATGTCTTCAGATGTGATTCTGTTTCTGCCTTTTGTTTTCTAGGTACAGGTCTAATTCTGCTCAGCTGCTTGTTGAGGCTCGAGTTCAACCTAATCCATCCAAACATGTGAGTGTCTCTGCTAGAGTGAGCTGTCTTTGAGTGTCTATGGCTTTCTCTGTGTCTCACAGTGTCAGCTCCAGCTTTGCTTGGTGCTGTATAGAATCCCCAAGATCCTTATTTTGCTCCTAATTCTCCCCCACCCCCAATTTTTCTCTTTTATTTAACAAGGTCTTGTTATAGACAAGGCTTTGCCTGAAACTCAGATCTGCCTGCCTTTGCTTCCTGAGTGCTGGGATTAAAGTCATAAGTGTTTTGCCTACAAGTCTGCATGTGTATGCATGCCTAGTGTATATGGAGGCCAGCAGAGAGTATTGGATCCCCTGGAGCTGTGATTACAGATGGGTGTGAGCTGCCATGCGGGTGCTGGGAACCTAACCCAGGTCTTTTACAAAAACAGAACCCTAGAAGCTAATCTGTTTTGTAATTTGGGCATGTTTATATGGGAAAACCACTGCTGTTGACAAACTGTAGTGTGGACTGTGCGAACCTTTACAGTTCAGCCTTTCAGAACCTTATATGGTGTATGTTCTCCCTCTCCCCCTCTCCTAGGTCCCCACAGCCCATCCCCCTCACCACTGTGCAGTGTGTATGCAATTTGTGCGGAAGGAAAACCTACTCTCTCTGGCCTGCCAACATCAGTTTTGCCGAAGCTGTTGGGAACAGCATTGCTCAGTGCTTGTCAAAGATGGTGTTGGTGTAGGTGAGTCTGCACTGAAATTAAATGACTCTCAAAAAACAAGTCTTCTGAAAAACATATTTATTTGATTTTATGTATATAATGTATTAAGTATTTTGTCTGCGTGTAGCTCTGTGTACCATGTATGTGCTTAGTGCCTGCAGAGGTCAGAGGAGGGCATGCAATCCTTGGGACTAAAGTGATAGGTGATGGTGATCATCATGTGGGTTTTGGGAATGGAACCCAGGTCCTCTGTTAGAGCAGCAAGTGCTTTTAACTGCTAAGCCATCTCTCCAGCCTTAAAATATTTGTCTTTCAGTCTGTATTTTCATATACTTAAGTAAATATTTCTTCTAAGAGTAACAGATTTTTATAGTCATTCTAAATAGTAAAACAGTTTTCAATAGTCTCCAGTAAAATGAGAAAATTAAGGGTTTTAGAAATATTGGTGTGGGTACAAAGTATCTTGTGTCATTTTTAAGAGAACTGTCCTTAGGTGCACACCTTTAATTCCCAATATTCAGGAGTCAGAGACAGGCTGAACTCTGAATTGGAGACCAGCCTGGTCTACAGTGTCAGTTCCAGGGCAGCTAAGACTTCATAGAGAGAGGTGGGGGGAGGGGTGGGATGCTGAGGAAGTTGTCCTTTGAGCTGCCTACCATGTCTTGACTATCTACTACTTTTGAGCAATGTAAACTATATCAGGTTTGATTGTCAGGTGCAGGAGTGTTTGTTGTCCCCTGATAATAATAATACCCATGTTCATTGCTGTCTACAGAATCCTAGGATATTAACCTAGGCATGGTAGCACACTGTGATCCCAACATTTGGGAGGTAGAAGCAGAAGCATCAGGAGTTCAAGGCCTGATTCAGCTACATGGCAAGCTTAAGGCTAGCTTGTACTATATGAAATTGTGTTCTCTGCCTTCCCTCCAAAAAAAGAAAACACTAAAATATCAATGTATTTGTAATAATTACATGTACATGGTATAAAATCATTAGTCATATTAGTCACTAAGCCTATAATTTTGTTGTTGTTGTTGTTGTTTGAGACAAGTCTCCACGTGTAGCCTTAGCTGACCTGGATCTCATTATGTAAACCAGGTTGCCCTCAAACTCTGCCTCTGCTTCCCCAATACTGGAATTAAAGACATGAGTCACTATATCTAACATTATAATTTTATTTAGTGGTGCTTATAATGACATTTGGGTAATTGGGCCCAATATCTTCTTTACATTATTATGAAAATATGTTAATTTCTCTCTTTTAATAAGTTCTTGTTGTTTTGTCTTGTTTTGTGGTTTTTCAAGTCACTGTTTCTTTGTGTAAAAGCCATGCCTATCTTGGACTCACTTTGTAGACCAGACTGACCTCGAACTCACAGATTAACCTGCCTCTGGGATTAAAGGTGCCACCATACCCAGCTTTGGGAACTATTTTGAACAGAGAATTTCCTATATGAAGTTAGAATTTATTGGTTGAACATAGTAGATAAGTATATTGTATTGTGTCTTCTACAGTATGGTCGTCCATCACATTATCTTTGTTCAACAGGAATCTCATGTATGGCTCAGGATTGTCCACTTCGAACACCAGAGGACTTTGTATTTCCCTTGCTTCCCAATGAAGAATTGAGAGATAAATACAGGCGCTACCTCTTTAGGGACTATGTGGAGGTATGAACAGCCTTGTTCTACCCTGTCTTCCTGAGACTACCTTATACAGTATAGTCACAGCTGGTGGTAAATCACCTAAGTAGAGGACCTGGAGAAAGGCTCATTACTTTAGAGTCTTGAGGAGGACCGTATTAGTTATGTCCCATCCATATGTCCCTCCAGCCACAGGGGATCTTAACACCTTCTGGCTCTTCTAGGCACCTGCATATATCAGCACATACCTACTCATTCCTCATACTAGACGCATCATTTAATTAAAAAAAAAAACTGTGATAAAGCCCTTGTGCTCAGAAAAAATCCTCTCTAAATCCCAGATGTGTTGCTTCCCTGTTGAGACCACTTGCTCGTTAGTTTACCTGCGTCTTGATTTTCACTGCCATATTATGGCCAGTCATTCCTGTCACCTGACCACACACAGATGACTAGGCAAGCTGAGCAAGCCATCTTATTTGAGGAGGTGAGCACAGGTCAGACAGAGCTCAAGAGTTGCTATTCCATTTGTTTTTCAGTATAATTCAGCCCAAAGAAGGACTGTTTTGTTTGGGTTTTAACAATTTGAAAACGTTTTCAGGATACCAGCATGGTCAGTTCTATATTCTGTTTCCTGTTAGGCTGTCTGTCCAGTTTTGCAGATTCTGTACAGCATACTTTTCAACTTTGTCTGTTATGACTTAGTTTAAAAGCTTATTGGTTTGGTTATCTTGCACATATGCAGGATAAACTCAAGGCCTTCTTCTTTGCATAATTTGTTCCCATGGATTATTGAGAGTCTTTGAGTGCTCAAGCTGTCAGATGCACAGGTAACTGAGCCCACATCAAAACATTTTTTTTCCTGAGACATGTTCTCCCTGGGCTGACCCAGATCCCCTTGATTAAACTCCCTAGGCTCAAGCAGTCCTCCTGCCTTAGTTTTCCAAATAGCTAAGTATCTGGAGCTATGGGCCGACATGCCTGTTCCCAGTCCACGGGTGCACTTCTATACCTTCTTATAAAATAACTTTGTTAGTGGCTCCTTGTTTTAAGCTAAAGAAAGATTCTCTGTAGTAATTAGCTAATATCTGTTCTTCACAACATCTATCTGAAATGTGTTTAGTCCTTTGATGTAAGCCGTCAACTGGGAGTGCAGAGGCACTTGAGCAGTCAGAAGATGTCTGTCTTCATCATTCCCCTCCGCTGTGTGTGTTCACAGAGCCATTTCCAGCTCCAGCTGTGCCCCGGTGCAGACTGCCCCATGGTTATCCGGGTACAGGAGCCTAGAGCCCGCCGAGTGCAGTGCAATCGGTGCAGCGAGGTCTTCTGGTAAGAGAGGGAATGTTGAGCAGTCCTGGGCTCATGACCCGTCTTCCTCCAGAGCATGTGGCTGTGTGTAAGGACAGGCCTGGGAGAGCTGGCGCACGTGTCTAGAAGAGTAGAGCTCTAGGTGGCCAGGTCTGCTCCCAGCAGTTTAAGTTCCTCGAGGTATTTGTGATACATGAACAGACTCTGAAGGCAAGGGAGTGACAGATTCCTGACAAACAAGTTAGGTTTATGCTGTACTCGTGACCAGACACTGTCTACCTTCTTGACCGTTCACAGTGACTTCAACACTTTTCATCTTTCTCTGTTGGAACTTTTTTAGCTAACTTTTAAATTTTAAGTTTTTTATGTTTTTTTGTTTTTTGGCAAGATCTCATTTAGCTCAGGCTGGCCTCAGATTCAAAGCATAGCCAAGGATGACCTTGAACATCTGATGGCCTTCCTTGTGCCTCCCCAGTGCTGTGGTTCCAGAGTTGCATCATGGCCAGTTTATATGATGCTAAAAGTTAAACCCAGGTCACTGTTTGTTTGTCTTATATTGTTTAGTTTCGAGACAACATCTTGCTATGTAACTTCGGCTAACCAACCTGGAACTTACTTTATAGACCAGGCTGTCATCAAACTCACAAAAAACTGCCTCCCATTAGCTGATAATAGTACTAGGCCTGACTTCATGTGCCACCCCACTGGCACTGGCTGACTTGTATAAAATGGATTCATGGGTGAATTCTACATCTGAGATTCTCCTCATTCAGTAAGTTCTAAGTGACAAACCTCTGTCCAGCCATTCCCCTGCATCATCACAGCTTTGAGATTTGCTGTCACCATCTTAGTGTTCTATGTCAAGAAATCAAGGTACAAGGTTACTAACTACCAGTAAATAGCAGAGCCATAATTTAGATCCAGGTTTGTCCTAATTGTAGCTCCCTGGAAGACTTATGTTCTGGCTTCACAGAAACTTCACAGTGAGTGGACTCTGTGTGTCTTCTGCCGTTCAGGACAGTGAGTGGACTCTGTCCCACCAAAAGTTGAGAACTGAACAGTTGTTGCCTTGGGGACCTTTACTGTTGACTTGTACAAAAGGAAATTGAAAACCAGAGTCCTAGCTTTGCTTTGTTTTTTGTTTTTTTTAAGCTTCAGTTCCTTTTGGGGGGAGGAGTGTGGGTAGTTGGGACAGGGTTTCTCTGTATAGTGCTGACTGTCCTCGAACTCACTCTCAAGACTTGGCTAGTCTAGAACTCACAGAAATCCAACTGCCTCTGCTTCTCAAGTGCTGTGATTAAAGGTGTGCACTATATCAGTTTAAGCTTCAGTTCTTTCACATATAATATACCCTCAGATTTTACACGTGCTAGTATTTGTGCATCCTTATGTGCACATGTAGCCAGAAGGTACAGAGACGTTCCCCAAGTCTTAGTCCTGCCTTAAGTCTGAGTGAAGGTACTCCTAACTCACTTGCCTTTCAAGGAGCTGAGCTCATGGCTGAAGTTGTAGCTCAGTTGGTAGAGTTTGTATAACACTTAAAGCCCCTCACCACATGAGGCATGTGGGCTCATGCCTGTAATGCAATAAAGCAGAAAGGTCACAAGATGAAAGGGGGACAGAGCAACAAATGGCCTTAGGGCAAGGATTGTAGCTTCATAGTAAAATTCAAGGCCTTGAGTTTAATTCCCAGCAACTCAGAAGGGGGGAGTAAAAGGAAACTGGGCTTCGTTTGACTCCTTTCAGAAGGGGTTAGTACCGTCCAAGAGGTTTAAGGAGACACTAACTTGTGGGAGTCCGTTGAGAGCATCTCTCCCTCAAGATCAGGAAGCACTCTGCGTGCTTCATTATAATCCTGAGTGAATAAGACCCAAGACCTCAAGAAGTGATTTTGCCTAATCTCTGATTCAGAATTTGTTAATTCAAACAAGAGGAAAATGTAAAAGGAAACCCTGACCCGATGACTGTTTGAATGTGTTTCTTTTCCAATTTTAAGTTTCAAGTGTCGACAGATGTATCACGCCCCCACAGACTGCGCCACAATCCGGAAATGGCTCACCAAGTGTGCAGACGACTCCGAAACGGCTAACTACATTAGTGCTCACACTAAAGACGTAAGGACTATATGTTACCTGTACTGGATCTTTCCTGAGTAATGCAGCTCGGGCCTCTCCCTGTAGATTAACCATCTGAGAAGAGCATGTAGCCTAGGGCTCTGACTAGAGACTTTGGACACTGCCATGCTTAGTATTATAGTTTTATCAATTTTTACCCTTGGATACATTTTTTTTTCTTAATTTTTAGAACTGGTCATGGGTGCTCACTCCAAAGGCAGAGGGAAACAAGTGGATCTCTGTAAGTTTGAGGCCAGCCAGAGCTACATAGAGAAATCCTGTCTCAGGCTGAAGAGATGGATTGCTCAGTGGTTAAGAGCACTGACTGCTCTTCCAGAGATCCTGAGTTTAATTCTCAGCAGCCACATAGTGGCTCACAACCACCCTGTAATAGGATTTGATGCCCTCTTCTGGCATGTCTGAAGACAGATACAATGTACTCATATACATAAAACAAATCTTAAAAGAGAACACGGAGCTGGGCGTGGTGGCGCACGCCTTTAATCCCAGCACTCGGGAGGCAGAGGCAGGCGGATTTCTGAGTTCGAGGCCAGCCTGGTCTACAAAGTGAGTTCCAGGACAGCCAGGGCTATACAGAGAAACCTTGTCTTGAAAAAACAAAAAACAAAAAAAAGATCTTTAAAAAAAAATAAAATTGACTGGGCTGTGGTAGCTCATGTCTTTAATCCCAGCACTTGGGAGGTAGAGGCAGGTGGATTCCTAATTTTGAGGCCAGCCTGGACTACAGAGGACAGCCAGGGCTACACAGAGAAACCCCGTCTTGAAAAACAAAAACAAAATCCTGTCTCGAAAACATAATAATAATATAAATTTTTACTTGATATGTATGAATGTTCTACCTGAATTACTGTATGTCCACCACTTGTGTGCCTTTTGGATATTTTGAAACTAGAATTAATGGATGATTTTTGAGCCACCGTGTGGTGCTAAGAATTGAACTCTGGTCCCTTGCAAGAGCAACAAGTGTTGTTAACTGCAGAGCCATCTCTTCAGCTCCAGATGCACTTATTTTAATAAAATTCCAAAGTACTTAGAAAAGTTTAACCTGATGGAGAGCTAACTAGGGGGAAAAAAACAGAACAATTTTTGTTGATATTTACTCCTAGGCTTTGATAGCCCTGGGAGTGGAGTGGTGATTGGCATAGCTCATAAATAGCAATACTATACAATACAAGCGCAGACAGTCTCCGTGTTGTGTTGTTAAAGCTAACTCCATTGTTCCTTGTGTAGCACTCACTGACTCAGTCAGCATCACACATGGACTGCTTCACCCTGAGGGGAGGTTCTGCCTCTCTAGGCTTGCTGTCTGTTCACATGTGAGAAGAGTTTTGAGGTTGTTTCCAGAGTCCAAGCAAGCTGAGTAGGACTCAGTTTCTCCCAGCAGGCCCTCTTTCTGCTGCTGCCTCAGCCTGAGTGGCGTCTTAGCAAGGACAGATGGTGGAGGATTTAGTGAACCTCAGCTGACAGTGGAATTATTTCAGATCCCGGCTGACTTCATTTCCTTGTATTGCTGTTCCAGCCTCAGTGACCTGCCACATTTAAGTGAGACACTCCTCCCCAGACGTGCTTGCATTGAGCTAGCAATGGGTGCTTGGAGTTGTGGTAATGTTTCTTAGAACCGAGCTGATGATGTGTAAGCCTAATGGCACCTTCTGTCTCCTCAGTGTCCCAAGTGCAACATCTGCATCGAGAAGAATGGAGGCTGTAATCACATGGTGAGCAGGAGATGATGATGTAGAGTTTGCATGCAAGTATGGAGTACTTGGTCAAAATACTCTTGCTAATGTGTTCTCTTGTGTTTCTCTCTGACAGCAATGCTCCAAGTGTAAGCACGGTGAGTCCAGGCCTGGTCTCAGTCCTAGGGCATGGTCTGTTTCTTGTGCTTTGTCTCCATCACTTCCTTGTGAGTTCTTTTATAACAAAGCAGCGAATCAAAAGAGAGTCTCCATCACTTAAGGTCACTGTAACTGGCTTAAGAGCAACTTTTGATTTGAGGGGTGGGAACATTCTTTTATAATCCTACTGCTGTCTTGGTGACATGTAAGTTTGGTGTGACCTCCTGATCCTCAGTCATCCAGCAAGACTTGTTTCCCTATCTTTCTTTATGGGCAGTGTATGCTATGTAGGCTGGGTGACCTCATGCTTGCAGCAGTGACATGTGCCAACACTCAGTTCAAGATTTAGTGTGTTCTTTATTTTTCCCAAAACAGATAAATAGCAAGGGGATTATCTGAGATGCCTGTAAGTCGCCGTTTAGAATGCTGTATATAGCTTTGCCACAGTGCTTAAAAAAAGTGTTTCTTTATCATTCATCCACTGGGACCAGTTTACAGAGCTACAAATTGGTAGTTTCCTTTTTCTTCCTGCCAGATCAAATTCCTACAAATTGAAGATATGTTCAGAGAGTCTCCCACACAGTTTCTCAATTTCACAATTGAAACATGACCCATTTGTTACCCCGGTAATAAAGATAGGTATATATAGGTGGCACATATTTGTAATCTCAGTGTTCAGTGTTGGAGAGGCAGGGACAGGTGGGTTCCTGAGACTTCCTGCTGGCCAGCCTAGCCTAGAGTTTATCTCAAAAGGGGCAGGGACGGGGTGGGGGATGACTAACCCGAGGAACAACATTCAGAATTAACCTCTATCCTCAAAGTATATGCACAGGTGCACACACACCAAAAAAGGAAGAAATTTTATTTAGGCAGCCCGTGTTCTAGATGACCAGATGAGACGCTTTTGGGTACATTTTTGTTTGTGGTGTTCGGGTGCCCCTTCACCCAACTCTCTTGCCTGGGTGTTGGAGGAGGGTGTGGTTGCCTTGTGAAGATAAATGACTTCACCCTCTTTCTGTGCAGACTTCTGCTGGATGTGTCTAGGAGACTGGAAGACGCATGGTAGTGAGTACTATGAATGTAGTCGGTACAAGGAGAATCCTGACATTGTCAACCAGAGCCAGCAAGCACAGGCCAGGGAGGCCCTCAAGAAGTACTTGTTCTACTTTGAGAGGGTAGGTATCTTATCTCACACCAGAGCTTTCAGAGCAGGCTTTCCCCACTCGGCCTGCTGACATGAGAGCACAGGGATGCTGTGTGCACGTGGGGAGTCCTTGATGAGCTCCTGCACATGCAGGCAGTGCCTCCTACAGTATGGTTTCCTGCACTGGCAGGGCAGCGCCTCCGACAGTGTGGCTTCTCAGTTGTGCAGGACGATGGGCTATTCCCTTACTTGAGTGATGGATCATGGTCTGTCTGTTCCATAGATAGACATAGAGTAAGCCAGGCAGTGGTGGTGCATGCCTTTAATCCCAGCACTTGGGAGGCAGAGACAAGCGGCAGATTTCTGAGTTCGAGCCCAGTCTGGTCTACAGAGTGAGTTCCAGGACAGCCAAGGCTACACAGAGAAACCCTGTCTCAAAAAAAAAAAAAAAAAAAAAGAGGAAGAAGAAGATAGAGCAATCTGTGGGCCTGGCTACCCGCCAGTGTTTGTCATAAACTTCTGTGTTGACCTCTGTACCTTTCTGGGGCTCTACTTTTTTCCTTCTTCCTCTGCTTTGTAGTGGGAAAATCACAACAAAAGCTTGCAGCTGGAGGCACAAACATATGAGCGGATTCACGAGAAGATTCAGGAGAGGGTTATGAACAACCTGGGAACTTGGATTGACTGGCAGTACCTACAGAATGCTGCCAAGCTCTTAGCCAAGGTATTCACCATCTCACTCTTCCATCTCTGGTCCCTGTTGGCTGGAAACATTAGGGTGGGGGCCATCTCTGAAAGGAGGGGGAATTCTGTGCCCTGCATAGCTTTGCATGTGTGTCTGTGGGGCCACGTTTCGCTATGCTGCAGATAGCAGAAGTCTTGGCCTTTGCTACATGTCCAAGGGATTTCTGAGCGGTTCTACTGTCTTTGCCAACAGAGAAAACTAAAGCGTTTTTCTTCTTTGTTCCACTTATGGATAACTGAAAAGACAGTATATAGTTGATAAGTATTGAGATATGTAGATTTTAATGACCATAGAAAAGTCCTGAGGCGACTGGTGATAAATCAGTATGAAGGGTGGTGGTTCTGTGACCATTCTTGTTTCCAATTTCCCTGTCTTCCTGTCATCCATCATCTCTGTAGTTTGGCCTTGTTGCTTTAAGGTCCCCATGTCTGGAGCCACCATTTGCATGGCTAGATATGTATTGTAAGAGCCACCTAATAATGTGGGTCAAGTAGAATCAAAGATAAAACTTATTTTTCTTTCCTATTACAGTGTCGATATACCCTGCAGTACACCTATCCATATGCATACTACATGGAATCCGGTCCCAGGAAGAAGCTGGTAAGCCAAGGCCTCCTTTCTGCTGTTCCATGCAACGTTAGAGGCACTGTACAGTGCACGTGGTCCTGACCTGGGCATTGGGAGAACACAATGAAAACTGTCCTACTACAAGAATCCATTGCTGGCTCTGGGCATCTCTAAAATGAACCTCAGATGCTATAATAGCCAGATGCACCTGATCCCTTAAACAATGTTATTTAAAGATCAATGGACTCAAAAAGTCTGTGATCACTTGGATAGCCAGTGGCCATATCATACCCATCCTTACATTATAGTTGTCTGGTTTTCGTTTAGTTCTTAGATATGGTTGATTCTGCTGATGATAAAAGAAATTTTTTATATATTCCTTAAATGTTGGAAAACATAGCATTTATGTCATGCACTTTCTAGCCTTTGAAATTAATGTTATGGAAGTAAAACTTTGTGGTAGAGCACCTGCCTAGCATTCATGAGGTCCCAGACTCCATCTCAGTACAGGAAAAACACAGAGGCATGGCACGGCTGCACAAACCTCATAACCCCAGTGATCCAGAAGGACTGAGGTTTCTTTCTGTCCAGTCTAGACTATAGCAAATCCTTAACTCAGACCCAGGGCACAAAGATGCATTGCATACATCTTACTGTGACAGGTTTATCATTGTGCCTCTCACCCTTTACAGGATTGAATTCTTCTTTACATAACTGCTCTTACCTTAATGTATCATCATTTGAGATGACAGTTGTTTCATCTTCACTGAAACAAATAAGACTGAGGAAAGTCTTTTTGTGTAGCATTTTATTCCTTAGGTGTATGGTTACTAAGTCAGACAATTTGATCTATCCATCCATCTTTCTTTCTTTCTTTCTTTCTTTCTTTCTTTCTTTCTTTCTTTCTTTCTTTCTTTCTTTCTTTCTTTCTTTCTTTCTTTCTTTCTTTCTTTTATTATATGTAGGTACACTGTAGCTGTCTTCAGACACTCCAGAAGAGGGCATCAGATCTCACTAGGAATGGTTGTGAACCACCATGTGGTTGCTGGGATTTGAACTCAGCACCTCTGAAAGAGCAGTCCGTACTCTTAACCGCTGAGCCATCTCTCTAGCCCCGGCAATTTGATTTCTTTCTTTCTTCTGAGTCTAAAAAAAATAACCCAGGCATCCTTGAATTTAAAATCTGTCTCTGCCTCTAGTGCTGGGATTACAGGCTCACACCACCACATAGGCCAAATGTTTGGTTTTTCAAAGAGTGGTTTTTTTTTTTTTTCCTGTTTGGTTTGGGTTTTTTTTTGCTTGTTTGGTTATTTGTGGAGGTAGGGTTTCATGTAGCCCAGGCTGGCCTCAAACTTGCTAATAACCAAGGAGGGCACAGGACCTTGAACTTCTGATACTTCTTAGTGTTGGGATTACCATACCATAGTGTGCTATGATACCCAGTGTATGTAGTGCTGGGAACCGAACCCAAGGCTTCGTACATCCTAGGTAGGCGTTTCACCAACTGAGATACATGTGTACCCCATTTGAAGGCTTTGTTGGCCAGATGACTGGGGAAGGAAAGTGTGGAGTAAATACCATGTCTTAACAATACCATTTTAACTTAACTTCTGCAGCATCTGCGTCCCAGTGTTTTGGGACCATCTTTTCCTGTGGCTTTAAGCTTCTCACCTTCCTTTGGTGGTGGGCCACCAATGTTGCTTTGCCATTTGCCCCTGTCTTCTGGAAACTCTATGGATGTTGTTTTCCAGCTCTGGGCATAAAGAGTTGCAGGCATGCTGAGGACAGTGTCAGGCTTGTCAGTTGTTAATTGGAGCCTGAGGTGCTGCATGTGCCCTCCATCTGCAGGCCCTGCCCGGCTACAGCCCTCTCTCCTTTTGACCCTCCTGCTCTGCCCATACAGTTTGAATACCAGCAGGCTCAGCTGGAGGCTGAGATCGAAAACCTTTCATGGAAAGTTGAGCGTGCAGACAGCTACGACAGAGGGGTAAGTGCCTGCCACCTTCCTTCAGGTAATGGAAGGATGTCACTTTAACAGTGTTGTATTGGGATGGGACTTACAGTGCTTCGGGGAAGGGCGGGACGGGCAGGTGTTTAGACTCTGTGGCTTTGCTTACTCTCTGCTCCTAGCACTGGAACTTATAAACCTGTTGTGCCGTTTGTACAGGACTTAGAAAACCAGATGCACATAGCAGAGCAGCGGAGGAGAACCCTGCTAAAGGATTTTCACGACACCTAAACTGGGCTGTGGCTGTGCCGGGGTGAGGAAGATGTAGCTGTGAGGCCGCCCGGCTGCCCTCCTGCAGGCTGTAGGCTCTGCCTTTCACCACCCAGGCAACAGCCAGGGCCCCACTCCTGAAAGACACTGGCAACACACCTCTTAGCCGATTTGTTTTCTCCTCATCTTTTTGATTTTTATTTCTACCAGGGTAGAGGCCGCGTTGAGCTGGCCTCTAATGAGGACTTTACATTTCCCCTGGATGGTTGTTGGGCGGGAGGGAACTTTTTTTTCCTGAATGGCTATTAATAGTATTAGATCATTACAACTTATGTAATTTTCAAAGGTTGTACGATTATAAAGGAAAGAGGCAAAGCATAGATAACACAGAGCCCGATTAAAATAAATTGGCATTGGAGTGCTTCACCCTTTAGCTATTTGACTTAGAATGTAACTTGATACTGCCCAGCCACTGAGCCTCAGCGTGTCTGCACTGCCGGGGGCCCTGGGACGGCCCCTGCTTTCCAGCATCATGTTTGACTGGAGCCGGAGTCCTGGGGAAGGTGCACGGGTGGCAGAGAGTAGGAAACTGAGTTGGCCTGCATAATAGGATGGAGCACACAGTTACTTACCTGGCCTTAGCTGGACAGCCAGGGCACAGAGCAGAGCAAGGTCGCACTGCAGGCTTGCTTTTAGTCTTGAATGTGAGGTTTTTCGCTAAGTCAGGCCATCCAGACCAGCACCACAGCAGAGGTGGGCTACCACACCTCTGGACTTGGAGACTGGTTCAGCATGGTGCTTCCTTTTGTTTCTTAAAGAAAAGAAATCCACCTTTGAGAGGAGTTGTTCCCCAGATGAGTTTCTTTTTCCTTGGTTGTTCCTTTTGATCCAGTATTCAAGTGGTGTACTCTGACCTGGGTCACTGTCTTGTGTTCTTATGAACAGAGTTCATGAGGTCAGAGTTCAGCATGGCTCTTAGACCAAGGGCATGGGTCTTGTGGCTCAAGAGCTAGGTTTGCACAAGTTCTTTTTCTGTTCACCTAGAGTGTGGCCAGAAGCTGCTCCAGGGTGGGGTGTGTTTCTCTTTGCCTAGTTGCAGCTGCCAGAAGTCCCCATCTCTATGGTCTGGGAGTCTAAGGCCAGGAGAATCCCTGGTTTGTGGTCTCAGTTCCTGTACTAGAAGGGGCTGGCCAGAAGAAAGGACCAGTTCTTGCACAGTCAAGTGCAAGGGAACAGGCAGCTTGCCTGGTGTCCTTCCTATCTTGAACCTGGTCCTGTGGGCCTTTGAAAAGTTAGATCTGTGATCTCTGGGGTTTCCATGGCTTTGTTCAGTGCCTCCCCTCTGAGACTGGCAGAGCTGTCTATACTTGACAGGACCTCCTTGAACTCCTAGGAGAGCCTATAGAGAAATCTGTGAATATTATGATGCAGATTCTTTGATATTCATACATTTTCACCTCCAGTCAGCAATTTCCTAGGTACCATGTAAAGCTGTAAAATTGAATTATTCTTGAAGCCAGGTGACAGCTGTGACGCCTGGGGTACATGGAGCTGCACGTCCTCTCCCACCTCCTCAGGTGTTTTGTCTCTTCATGTCATCCCTGACAAGTGAGGTTGGGAGGTGGATTGGGAGTAATAGTATAGTAGAGTATGGTGAGTGAACCCTAACACCAATGGGAGCTGATTGTGACCCAGGAGTGTCCCTGCTGCAGGCCCAGGGTGGCTGTGATGCTCTGTTAGCACACAGACCTTTCCATCAAGTCCTGCCAGTGGCACTGCCGTGACACAGCACCAGAGTTGCAGCTCTGCAGCCTAACTCCCCCTTGGTACTTTCTGAACTGCACAGCTGCCATCCTCCACTCCTCAGCTGTGACCCTGACCATTGGCACTGCAGGAGGCTCTGCCAACCTGTAGCTGGTGGCGTCTCATCTGTGGAAACCTTTGTTTTTGCACCCTCAGTGGTTGTCCTTGTTAACATCAGAACATCTGAAAGGTCAGGCAGAGGTAGGGTTTGGCTTGGTGTTTTTACCCTGCAAAGGGTAGAGAAAGGTGTTTCCATGACCTGACCAGATTCTTGTCTTTCTTCAAAGAAAAGTTGAGGTAATGTCATCTCGAAAAGTTGAGTGATTTATTCAAAATAAACTCATTTTCTGATTATAAAGCCTGTGGAGTCTTTTTTTCACAGTGTACAGGTGACTGCCTTTGTTCTTCCCTGCTCCTTCAGGGCTCTTGAGGGCCCAGCCAGACTTAGCACTGCTTTTCTTGCTCAGTGTTGTCCTGGCTATCCTGGAACTCACTCTGTAGACCAGGCTGGCTCGAACTCAGAGATCCGCCCGCCTCTGCCTCCCAAATGCTGGGATTAAAGGCGTGTGCCACCACTCCCTGGCAGCACTGCTTTTCTTGAAGTTTTTTCTCATGGGGAGAAGGCAGTCTAGGTGCTCCCTGCTTGGAAATGTTAGTTCTCTCCTTGGTGAAAGATTGAGCCAGTCCCTACAAGCATCTTGGGAATGAAGTAGGAATACCCTAAGCCCTGCTATTAAAGACCTCTGGGTCCCTCTAGAGCAGATGCAGAACCATAATACATAGGACATTATGGCTCTTGAGAGTTAAAAACAAAACTTGGGACAAACACTGGAAATGGGTTTGGAAGTGTCAAGCATGAGAGCTGTATTAGCTAGGGTCTTACTGCTGTGAACAGATGAGCGACTCTTACAGGGACAGCATTTAGTAGGGGCTGGCTTACAGGCTCAGATTCAGTCCATTATCATCAAGTTGGGAGCATGGCAGCATCCAGGCAGGCATGGTGCAAGAAGAGCTGAGAGTTCTACTTCTGGGTCTGCTAGGAAAATACTTCCCGCAGCTAGAACAAGCTCACGCCCACAATGACACACCCAACTTAACAAGGCTACACTTCCTAATAGTGTCCCTCCCTGGGCCGAGCATATGCAAACCATCACAAGAGAAACTAGCACTAGCACGGGGTGGGAGGTGGGGGGGACAGGGAGGGCATACACAACTCCACACTGCTGGTCTTGGCCTTGAGTGTACTGCTCTTATTACCACTGGGTACACTGAAGTTCCAGAGGACAATGCCCCCTAGAAGTGCCTTTAGTTCATGACAGAATTGGTCACTAGGGATTTTTTGTTTTATATGTGTGGATGTTTTATATGTGTGTGTACTGTGTTTATTATACACATGCCTACTACCTAAAAGGAGGTGTATGGGTGTTGGAAAGCAACCCCCAGGTGCTCTGCAAGTGCTCTAAACTGCTGAGCCATCTCTCCAGCCCCAGTAGTGAGTATGTTTACTGGACAGCAAGAACTGGTTAGGATAGGGCCATCCTAAAAATCAGTGGGCATAGGGTGATGTGGTGTTCACACTACTTTTGGTGATCTTTACACATGATGTCCCTGACAAGATGATTCAGTGGGTAAAGGCATTTGTCTGACAGCTGAGAAAGAGCCTTAGATCCTTGTGGCCGAAGTAGAAAACCTGCAGAAACGAAGTCCAAGGATCTAGCAGTTACTCAGTCTCACGCAGCAAGCAGGCGAAGGAGCAAGAGCTAGACTCCCTTCTTTCAATGTCCTTATATTGTCTCCAGCAGAAGGTGGAGCCCAGATTAAAGGTGTGTTCCACCACACCTTTAATCCCAGATGAAAGGCGTAGCCCAGATTAAAGGTGTGTTCCTTAAACTCGGAGATTCAATCTTCTGGAATCCATAGCCACTATGGCTCAAGATCTCCATACCAAGATCCAGATAAGGATCTCCAAGCCTCCAGATAAGGGTCACTGGTGAGCCTTCCAATTCTGGATTGTAGTTCATTCCAAATATAGTCAAGTTGACAACCAGGAATAGCCACTACAATCCACCCCTTGTCAACTTGACACAAATAATATCTCATGTTCACATGAAACAATAACAAGGTTGTGAATACGCCTAACATGATATAACTATCCCTCGTACAATCGCAAACGCATTTGTAAATTTACAATGGGGCATTCATATTACTTTATAATCCTCGTTTCTGCAACTGCAACTCCTGCAGATTGTGCCCTGACCGCCACACTCTGCCGTATCACAAACATGTATATATACATTTACGTGTTAAAAAAATGTCTTTTTAGGGTCTGGAGGGATGCCTCAGCAGTTTAGAGCACTTGCTGTTCTTGCATAAGACCTGGGTTCAATTCCCAGCAGGCACATCATCACGTGCTTACAATTGTCTGTAAATCCAGTTCTCGGAGATCCAGCGCACTCTGTCCTGGCCTGCATAGGCAGAGATATGCTACACAGATTTTTCTACGGTTTTGGGGGTTTTTTTTTGTTTTGGTTTGGTTTTTGGGGTTTTTTTTTGTTGTTGTTGTTGTTGTTTTTGTTTTTTGACCTGGGTTTCTCTGTGTAGCCCTGGCTAACTCACTCTGTAGACCAGGTTGGCCTCGAACTCAGAAATCCACCTGCCTCTGCCTCCCAAGTGCTGGGATTAAAAGCATGCACCACCATGGCTGGTTTAAGATTTTTTTGTAATAAGGCCAGCCGGATCTACTACATACCACATATCCACAAGCCACAGTGTCCTTGGTAAAGCCAGGTGTGGCAACACACACACATCTATAACCCCAGAGCCTGCGAGTCTGAGATGAGGAAGGCAAGGCTAGCCTAGGCTGCTTCATAGTGAGACTGTGTCTCAAAGGGAAAGGAAAGCAGGCCTTTAATCCCAGCACTTGGGAGGCAGAGGCAGGCCAGGGCTATACAGAGAAACCCTGTCTCGGAAAAAAACAAACAAACAAAAAAAAAAAAAAGCCTGGCTCCTGACCTGAGTAAATAGAGAAAACTGTAGAGGAGGAAACCCTGGAACCTGCTCAGGAATGTGGGAGAGAACCTCTTGGCTCTGCCTCACGTGTACTGGGGTTACAGGCATGTTCTACTACACCCAACTAAGAAATTGGAATGTTCCAAGTGGGCAGTAGAGATTTGTCTGTTTAAATCACAGTTTTTGAGACAGGATCTGCCTTCACCTCCTAAGTGCTGAGATTACTACAAGTGTGTACCACCATGCTCAGATTGGAGACTAAAACATTATAGCAGTCATTAACATTCCTTTGTGAATTAAGTTTAGGCAGCTGGGAGATAGTTCTGTGGGTAAAGCTTGAGGTCCAGAGTTCAGATCCCCGGCATGTAAATAAAGGCTGAGTTAGACACTGCAGTCATAATCCCAGTAGTGAGGAGGTGGGTCTGGTGTCCTCAGAGCAAGTTAACTAATGAGACCAGCTCAGTTGGTGGACCCTGGGTTCAAGTGAGAAAGCCTGTTCAGTGAATATAGTAGAGAAGGATGAAAGAAGTTATCAGTATCAGTCTTCAGCTGCCATGAACACACACTAAAAATAAATTCTGGGGCAAGAAGCCATGTCCTTATTGCTTTTGCTTGTGTGTAGGGGTGTGCCGTGCTACCAGAGATCTCTGTTCCCTCTTCTTATGAAGATGGAGGACCATTGGTGCTGATCGCTTATTGCTACCTATTTCCTTCTGACCCAGAAAACTCCAGTACCTATCATCTTCTGGGTTAGGAAGATTAACAAAGTACTCAAGGATAACTAGATTAGCTAATAAACTTCTGGCATTTAGTGACCCTGAAGAAGCCTGCCATTGTAGAATGTTGGAAGTGAGCTGTCGATATAGCACTTTACTGCATTGGGAGAGGGGGGAACATAGGTCAGCCTAAGAGCAGCGTTCAAAAGAAAATGCCTTGGGCTGGTGAGATGGCTCAGTGGGTAAGAGCACCTGACTGCTCTTCTGAAGGTCGGGAGTTCAAATCCCAGCAACCACATGGTGGCTCACAACCATCTGAAACAAGACTCCCTCTTCTGGAGTGTCTGAAGACAGCTACAGAAGAAAGAAAGGAAGAAAAGAAAGAAAGAAGAGAAAGAAAGCAAGCATGAATTTACTGGGAATCAGATATAAAATTAATAATACATTGTGAAAAATTACTGTTTTAAAAAAAAATGCCTTGGCCGCTGCTTTATAATCTGAGTTTTATTTTCTTCAGAGGTGTCCTGATTAGGGGAAAGCCTTCCACCCTCCCTCTTCCCATCCAGGAGCTAAGGCAAGCGTCACAAACAGCACCTGCTTCATTTTGAGGGACACTGGGTGGAGCCCAACCTGGGCACCCTGGGCAGCCTCTCACCAAAGTCTGACTTGCAGGATTCCCTCAGTGGTCCAGTCTGACTGCCGAAGGACCTTCAAGAATATCTTGAATATCTTGGTGCATACCTAGTAACTCCAGCATTTTAAAATATATATATTCAGACACTCCAGAAGAGGGTATCAGATCTCATTACTGATGGTTGTGAGCCACCATGTGGTTGCTGGGATTTGAACTCAGGACCTTCGGAAGAGCAATCAGTACTCTTAACCACTGAGCCATCTCTCCAGCCCTAACTTCAGCATCTGAGAGGTGGAGGCAGGAGAATAAATTTATCCTCTGCTCCTTTCAAGTTTGATGAGCAAGCCTGAACTATATGAGACCCTGTCTGGGTTGGTTTTTGTTTTGGGGTGTTTTTTTTGTTTTTTTGTTTTTGGTTTTTTTTTTGGTTTGGTTTGGTTTTTTGTTTGTGTGTATTGTTTAAAAACAATTTAATAATAAGCCGGGTGTAGTGGTGCATGCCTTTAATCCCAGCACTCGGGAGGCAAGAGGCAGGGGGATTTCTGAGTTTGAGGCCAGCCTGGTCTACAAAGTGAGTTCCAGGACAGCCAGGGCTACATAGGGAAACCTTGTCTCGAAAAAACAAAACAAAACAAAACAAACAAACAAACAAAAAACAACAAGAAAAAAATTTTAATAAAAGCAAAAACGGAAGCTGGAGAGAGGCTCTTTAGCTAAGATCCATCTTGGAGAACACACCGGTTCTAGTCCCAGCACCAACATAGAGACTTAAAAACGTCTGTAAGTCTCTCCAGCTCCAACGCCCCTTCTGTCCTCATATACAGACATGCATGGAGTGCACATACCCATAAACAAACCACCCCATAGACATAAAATGTTTTAGTTAAATAAATCGAACTCGTGGGAACTGCTCTATAATCTCATCATCCAGTGTGCAGTCATTGGCCTCAGCATCCCACTATGTCGTATGTCCCATTTCTATCACTCTCTGACTCCCTTCTCCCAAGAGTGAGAAAATGCCCACTACACTTTCTGGGGCCGGGGGGGGGGGGGGGGGGCGTCTTCTCCCGGGAACCAAGAAACTACTAGTTGCAATGGTGTCTGTCCTAACGGTGCTCCGCTGATGTGCCTCCATGTTTGTGGATGGCCTTCTGCACTGGAGTATATACAGCTCCATAAACGACCAGCCGGGTGTGAGCGAGGTCCCAGGATCTCAGTATGGACCGATGGGTGCGGCTCCGTGTAGGCACAGCATCCCGGAGCACCGTCTCCTAGTGACCGCCGGGCGCGCTGACTCTGCCGTCCGGGTCCCAGCGACTGCGCAACGCGAGCACCCCCGCGGCCCCTCCCCTGGGCGCGCGCGCGACCTGGGCGCCATGGCGGCAGCGGTGGCGACCGTGCAGCGGCCTGAGGCTGAGACAGTCGAGGAGGCCTCAAATCTTCAGTGGCCGCTACCACCGGAGCATCGCCCTTCCGGGGCAGCGACCAGACCAGGCGATAGTGAAGACGCCCCGGTGCGGCCACTGTGCAAGCCGCGGGGCATCTGTTCCCGTGCCTACTTCTTGGTGCTGATGGTGTTCGTGCACCTGTACTTGGGCAACGTGCTGGCCCTGCTGCTCTTCGTGCACTACAGCAACGGAGACGAGAGCACAGACCCCGGACCCCAGCGCCGCGAGCAGAGCCCCCAGCCAGTGCCAACCTTGGGTCCCCTCACCCGGCTGGAGGGCATCAAGGTAAGAACATCCCCTCCTCTCCCGCCCCGAGCGGAGCTTCAAGCACTGCCAAGCCGAGCCAGAAGGAACCGTGGCTCAGCTCTGGGCCACCACGGTGCCCCACGCATCACTGTGTGCGGGTCACGCGCGCGCCTACTTACTTTGCTACTGTCGCTCCCTGACACGGGACTTTTTCTTGAGCAGTGCGGCCTGGCACACCAGCTGCCTGCTGTGTATTTTTCCTTTAGGTGGGATATGAGCGGAAAGTCCAGGTGGTCGCGGGCAGGGATCACTTCATCCGAACCCTCAGCCTCAAGCCGCTGCTTTTTGGTAAGTCTGCAGGACACTTCTGGGAAGGGCCGGGGAGGCTGCAGTGTCCACCCCAAGGCTTCTTTTGACCGTGTGTTTACTATTTTGAACATGGCTGCTTCGTAGATGCGCTCTCTGAATCCAGTTTACTAAAATAGAGCTTCCTTTTCCGTAACCGGACAGAGAGGTTCGTTTTCCACACTTCCCTCAGCGGACCCTTCCATCATAGGCTGGGCAGCACGACCCTGAGACAAATGTTCCAACTGTTTATTGAAGTTATCTTTGGGCAGTCTGTGCTACGAATCTATCACCTTCCAGATCAGGGCAGGGTGAGAGACTGATAACCAGGTGCCAGCTGACCCGGGGGCCTCTGGGGAGATCACATTCCCAAAGCTAATCCTGTGGTCTGATGAGAATCAGGCCGTCCATATTGGAATGAACTGACAACCCTCAAAGCCAGCGGCCCCCCCCCCCCCAGAGGGGCACCATTCAAAGGCCCAACTTCTTGCTTCCAGTATTCAAGATTCTTAGGACTCCTGTCTTTCACCCTTCATGGGCAGAGCCTATTAGGGTGACCCATTTTAGCCACATCACACACAGCTCCTGTTTTCTGAGTTCTTAGTAGATGATAGGCTTCAAACACCTAACCATGGTGTTGTGGAGACCCCCCCAAGTCCTCCAAAGACTATCAATGTCAACATGGGGAGGGCACTATGTCCACAGACCTTGCCTGGGTTAAATTTCTGCAACCCTAGCTGGGCAGTGGTGGCACCTGCCTTTAATCCCAGCACTTCGGAGGCAGAGGCGAGTAGATCTCTGAGTTCATGGCCAGCCTGATCTACAGAGCAAGTTTCAGGACAGCCAAGACTACACAGAGAAAAACCTGTATCAAAACAACAATGACAGCAAACAAACAAAACAAAACAAAAACAATCTATACATGGCCTTGGTGGTGTGAATCAGCAGACCCAGGGCTGCCTTTGGCTGCTAAGGAATGGAGTTTGTAGAGAGCATTAAGAGATCTCTGGATGGACCATGTAGAGACTGCCATATCCAGGGATCCACCCCATAATCAGCATCCAAACGCTGACACCATTGCATACACTAGCAAGATTTTATTGAAAGGACCCAGATGTAGCTGTCTCTTGTGAGACTATGCCGGGGCCTAGCAAACACAGAAGTGGATGCTCACAGTCAGCTAATGGATGGATCATAGGGTTCCCAATGGAGGAGCTAGAGAAAGTAGCCAAGGAGCTAAAGGGATCTGCAACCCTATAGGTGGAACAACATTATGAACTAACCAGTACCCCGGAGCTCTTGACTCTAGCTGCATATATATCAAAAGATGGCCTAGTCGGCCATCACTGGAAAGAGAGGCCCATTGGACTTGCAAACTTTATATGCCCCAGTACAGGGGAACACCAGGGCCAAAAAGGGGGAGTGGGTGGGCAGGGGAGTGGGGGTGGGTGGATATGGGGGACTTTTGGTATAGCATTGGAAATGTAAATGAGTTAAATACCTAATAAAAAATGGAAAAAAAAAAAAAAAGAGATCTCTGAGGAGATGGCTGAGCAGATAAAGGTGCTACAACACCTGACCCACATGGTAGAAAGCAAGGACCCAGTCCCACAAGTTGTCCTCTGCCCTGCTTACCAGGCTCCCACACTGCCCCGATTCTGGAAGGCGACAGATTAGTAGCAGATACTGGCCAAAGATAACCTCAGCAAGTGCTCTTCACCACGGAGCCAACTCTCCGGTCTCTTCTCATTTTTTAAAGAGATGGCCTTTATTCGTTTGTGCGTGTAATCTTCTCTTTGGCTCCGTGGTGAAGAACACTTGTTATTCGTTACATAGAATCTGGGTTCCATTCCCAACATCCACATGGATCAACACCTCCTCAAGCACCAGGCACACACGTGGTACACACGTGGTACACACGTGGTACACGGACACACATGTAGGCAAAACAGTAGTACACATAAAATAATAAATTTAAAAAAAAAAGTCTTTAAAAATGTAAAACAAGAAGAGGTCTGTGCAAAGCCAAATGCATGCTTCTACTGTCAGGCCAAGAGGGCCCTGGCGGGTGCTCTGGATAAGAGCTATAAATAGCGATTGTCCTGTGTATGCTGTTGTGAGAAGGGTCTACAAGGCTGTGAACTGTTATCATCAATATTACCGTGAATAGCGTAAAGCCTGTATCAGGTCCTAATTCAGGCATTGGAAACAGCTTTTTTCTGAAGCTGGCATTGTAATGAGAAAGAAACAGGACAAACAGTTAACTGGATGTGATAAGGTAGTGACCACAGAGGAGGCAGAATTTTGCCCTGGGCTGAGACTTGTGATAGAGGAAGTGGGCCTTCCTGAGGGACAGTGAAGATCCAGCCTGGCAGGTCTTGAGAAAGGGAGATCCAGGCCCATGAGCAGACATGCTCGAGTGTTTGACTTTCATTAGCCAGCATGTATATGTCTAATTCAAGTTTGTGTTAGCTTAGGTGAACTGTAAGACTAGAGGCCTTGGAATTTGCAGCTTGTCCTATAAAGAAGATAACTAAAGAGCCAGATTTGAAGTCCCCAAGAGTAAATTACAAGAGGCAGAAGAGATGAAAGGACTGTAAACCCTCTGCTGGGGCCATCAAAATGGGACCCAGGTTCTGCCAAAACTTTCAAAGGGTACAACTGAGGCTCTCAGCAACCTCAGGAGGGTTGCGTAACTCCTGAATGTGGGAGGGAGAGGCAGGAGGATCCTGAGTTTGAGGCCAACCTGGGCTACACAGCAAGTCTGTGCCTTGGCTACATATCAGAAGTGGGTGTCAACAAGCAAAACAACACCAGGACGGACGGACAGACAGACAGACATTGGAGGCTTTATGGCTTCCTTTAATCCCAGCACTGGGGTTGAGGGGGCTGCGGGCAGAGTACAGAGGCAGATACATCTCTGAGTTCAAGGCTAACATGGTCTAAAAATAATTCCACGCCAGTCAGGGTTACCCAAAGAGACCAAGTCTCAAAACCAACCAACCAACCAACCAACCAAAACCCAAAAATCCACAGGGCTGGAGAAATTGTTTGTGGTTAAGAGCACTGGCTTCTCTTGCAGAGGACCTGTCCCGGGCACCCAAGACACACATGTAGGTAGTGTGTGTGCGTGCGGCCGCTCATGACTGCTTTAACTCCTGTTCCGGTGAACCCAGCACTTCCAGGGTGTAGGCACCACGTGTGATATACATCCATACATGCAGCCAACACACTCACAAAATTTTTTTTTTTACTTTTTTAAAAAAAAACAAAAACAAGCTTTAGTGGCTAGAGAGATGGTTCAAAGCACTGGCTGTTCTTCCAGAGGTCCTGAGTTCAATTCCCAGCAACCACATGGTGGCTCATAACCATCTGTAATGAGATCTGGTGCCCTCTTCAGCCAGCAGACATACATACAGGCATATACAGCTGTATACATAATAAATAAATCTTAAAAACAAAACAAAAAAACCTCAAGCTTTAAAAAAGCATGGGAAAGCCAGGCGGTGGTGGCACATGCCTTTAATCCCAGCACTTGGGAGGCAGAGACAGGTGGATTTCTGAGTTCAAGGCCAGCCTGGTTTACAGAGTGAGTTCCAGGACAGCAAGAGCTATACAGAGAAACTCTGTTTTGAAAAAAACCAACTCCCCCCACCCCACCACCAAAAAAAAAAAAAAAGCATGGGAAGAAGGAATGTAGCCCGGCTGGTAGTGTACTTGCCTGTCTGTCTAAAGTGGCTGTAGGTTTAAACTTCAGCACCAAGCACAACAACACAGTAGGGATAGTAGTGTAGGCCTGGAATCCCAGCACTCCAGAAGAGGAAAGAGAATCAGGAGTCTGAGGTTATCCTTAGCAAGCTTGAGGCCAGCCTGGGCTATGTAAGACTGTTGTGAGGGGTTGGAGGTCAGGAGCTGAGGCACGTAGAGCCCCAGCTTACTCTCTGAGTCCTCATTCTCCCCCAAACATTTACATTGCTTACTGATCAGTTGCTGGGAGATATCTCAGGTTTCACCATGAAAGCCCTGGGGCAGCCCGGCTTGGTGGCACATGCACGCCTTTAATCCCAGCCAGAGGCAAGCAGATTTCTGAGTTTGAGGCCAGCCTGGCCTACAAAGTGAGTTCCAGGACAGCCAGGGCTATACAGAGAAACCCTGTCTCGAAAAACCAAAAAAAAAAAAAAAAAAAAGAAAAAAAAAGAAAGAAAGAAAGAAAGCCCAGGGGCTTGCTGCTTAGTGAATGGACAGGGCCTAAGGAGGAAGAATTCAGGCAGTCATTTATAGCTGTGAACTGCTAATCCCAGCTCTTGGGAGGTGGATGCAAGAGGACTGGGAGTTCAAAGTCAGCCTGGCTGTCTTAGTTACTTTTCATTAGCTGTGAAGAGACACCATGACCAAGCCAACAGAGCAGAGTTTATTGGGGCTTATATGTTTCAGAGGGTAAATCCATGAGCATCGTGCCGGGCTTGGGGGCTCGTGGCTGTAGGCAGGCATGGCGATGAAGCAGCAACTGGAGCTTACATCTGACCCGCTTGGCTCAAGGCAGAGAGCTAACTGGGAATTGGCCTGGGCTTTTGAAGTTTCAAAGCCCACCGCCTCCAGTGGCACACCTCCTATTCCTTTCCAAACAGTTCTATCAACTGAGGACCAAATATTTAAACAAGAATCTGGGGGGGGGGGAGGGGGGAGCCGGGCGTGGTGTCGAACGCCTTTAATCCCAGCACTCCGGAGGCAGAGGCAAGCAGATTTCTGAGTTCGAGGCCAGCCTGGTCTACAGAGTGAGTTCCAGGACAGCCAGAGCTAAAAGAGAAACCCTGTCTCGAAAAACCAAAAAAACAAAAAAACAAAAAAAAAAGAATCCGGGTGGGGGGAGCTATATAAGACCCTCTTTCATGGGCTGGTGAGATGGCTCAGCAGTTAAGAGCACTGGCTGCTCTTCTAGAGGTCCTGAGTTCAATTCCCAGCAGCCACATGGTGGCTCACAACCATCTGTAATGGGATCCAATGCCCTCTTCTGGTGTGTTTGAAGACAGCTACAGTGTATTCACATACATAAAATAAATAATAATTTTAAAAAAATACCCACTTTCAAAACAAAAAGCAATCTAGTTTTGGAAAAGAGAAACCACAGGGCAGGTTGTTCTAAAGCCGGGCAGCTCCAGGATGCTACAGTGCCCAGGGAAGAGAAGAGTGTGCCTGTCTTCTGTACTTGCCCGCCTGCCATCCATTGGCCTGATGCCCACTGTCATCAAGAGGTAGGCAGAGCTAGGGAGAATGGCTCGCTCTGAGCCTAACCCTGCTGCTCTTAGCTCCCAATCTGTGACATACCAGATGCCCAAGGGATGTGAACTGGAACAAGCCACCCCCCCCCGCCCCCACCCCCCATCTCTGTGGAAGAAAAATTCTTCAGTGCAGAGAAGAGCCCACACAAGCTCTCTCTCTCATCCTGGCTTTGTTTTGCTTGTTTATATTTCCTGATAATTCAGTAGCCCAGACGTGGACTTAGAACTTGCTATGTAGCCCAGGTTGGTCCTAAACTCAGGCTCCTCTTGCCTCTTCCTCGCATGTTCAGGAGTTACGGGCCTGTACGGAAACTGAATCTTTGTTGTCGTTTTGAGACAGTGTAATACTGACTATGCTGGAGCTTGCTATGTAGATGGGTTCAAAACTCACAGCAATCCTCATGCCTCGGCCTCCAGAACGCACCAAACCACAACACCACAAACTGGAGAGATGGTTCAGAGGTTAAGAGCACTGGTTGCTGAGTTCGATTCCCAGCAACCACGTGGTGACTCACAGCCATCTGTAGTGGGTTCTGATGCCTCTTCTGGCATGGTGGTGTACATGCAGATAGAGCACTCATATACATAAAATAAGTAAATACATCTTAAAAAAAAACAAAACAAAACAGCATGCACCACCACACCATGCTGAGAACAATCACTTTCCTACAGTGGCTCTGTTTTCTCTTAACCGGCCCCTCCCCCTGTACTTTTTGAGGTAGGGTCTTACTGGGTAGCCCTAGCTACTCGATAGCTACGGGTTTATAACTGATCATCCTCCCGTCCAGTATCAGGTCTGGAGAATCACAGACCTATGACATGATGTGACTTTTTCGGGGGGTGGGGGTGGGGGAGCAGGATTTCTTTCTAATTAACATAGTCCCTCACACTGAAGCTCAGGCTGCCTCAGAACTCACTATGAACTCATGAAAATCCTCTTGCTTTCCCCTTCCCAAGGCTGGAATGCTAGGTATGAGCCACCACGTCTAACATGTATGTGTGTGCACGTACATGTGTATGCATATATGTACAGAGGCTACAGGTCAACTCCGAATGTCGGTTTTTATTTTTTATTATTATTATACATGGGTGTGGACATGGATCCAGGCACACATGCAGAACTTGCCTGTGGAGGACAGAAGATGGCTTTCTGGAGTCAGTTCTCTCCTACGTCACGGATTGAGCATTGAGCTCGGGGTTTTGTGACGAGTGCTTTGCCCACTGAGATTGTCTCACCAACAGCTTTCCCTTGGTTGTTTTTTTTCTTTTTGGTTTTGGTTTTTCGAGACAGGGTTTCTCCGCACAGCCCTGGCTGTCTGGAATTCACTCTGTAGACCAGGCTGGCCTTGAACTCAGAAATCTGCCTGCCTCTGCCTCCCAAGTGCTGGGATTAAAGGCGTGCGCCACCACTGCCCAGCTTTCCCCTCGGTTTTTAAAGACACAGTTTCACACTAAACCTGTAACTCACTGATTAAGCTGGTCTGGCTGGCCAGTGGGCACCTCGGGTCATCCTTGCCTAGCCTTTTACTTGGGTGCTGGAGCTCCTAACACAGGTTCTAAGCTGTGCATGGTTGGCCTTTTATCCCAGCACCTGAAAGCAGAGGCAGAGGGAGCCCAAGCTCAGTAAGATCCTGTCTCAAAACAAATGAATGCAACTCAGGCCCTCACGCTTGCCAGGCAAGTGCCCCGCTGATGGAGCTGTCACCCAGCCCCGGCCCCAGTTCATCTTTCTTTGGCGAGCTCTTGCTCTGTGCCCCAGGCCTACCCACAAATTAATGATCTTTGGAGCTAGCGAGATGGCAGCGGTAGTTAAGAACACTTTCTGCTCTTGCAGAGGACCCAGGTTCAGTCAACTCATAACCTGTCTATAGACTCCCTGCCAGGGGGTCTGACACCTTCTTCTTGCCTCTGCAGTCATTAGTCACGCACACGAGGTACGTGGGCAAACATTAAGGCAAAACACCAAACATGTAAAATAAATAACATTCTTTTCAAATTGGCAATTTTTCGGTCTCAGTCTCCTGAGCACTTGGGGTCCCCTGTGTGACCCCAGACCTGGCAGAATTTCTAGCCCCTATCCATGGTACCAGGGTTGGTGTTACCGGTGGAGAGCCAGCCACAAGGTTTGATGGTCTCAGCTCTACACATAAACTGTAGTTACCAACAGGTGGCCCCCTGCACCTTCCTGCTAACGCTCACTTCCTGTATTGCAGTTCTGGAAGGAGCTCACATGACATCAGGGAACAGCCATGTTACATGGTGATCATCAATTCTGATGGGGGTAGGGATCCCAAATTCAACCGCTCTAGTCTTGAGTCACATCACAGTGCCCATAGCCAGAGTGTGTGCTGTGGTGCCGGTCTGCCCTTCACTGTAGACTGGACTGTGGGACTAAAGGGTCAGCTAGGTTGTCCCCAGGAGTGCTCTCTCTGGCCTCTCCACACGGCTAGTTAAGATGCTCTGCCCTCTGAGTCAGGCTCCCAGGGAAGCCTTTCCCTTACACAGTTTCTGTTTATTGAGAATCTCACGAAGCCAGGAACTGTCTGTATAGCCAAGTTGACTTTGATCCTGGATCCCCCTGCCTCTACGCTCCATGTGCTGGTTTGGCAGGTACCCACCACCACTCCCCGCTTGTCATTATTTGTTTGTTTCTATTGATGTTCTAGCAGTACTACACCACCCTAAAGAAGTATGGGTTTTTTTTTTTTTAAATTCTATTCAAGCTTAGAACACAGGTCTCCCTCCTACATGTGTCATGCATGGTTCACACACGTGTATATGATGAGTAAAGGTGGGGACTGGAGAGATGGCTCAGTGGGGCACTGCTTGCCAGGGAAGTTCACAAAACCCACGTAAAAGCTGGGCACACTATGACACACCTGTAGTTCTGGTATTCCAATGAGAGGTGGAGACAGGAGAATCCTGGACTTGCAGGGCCTCTAGCCTATTGGCACATGCAATGGCGAACAACCGAAAGAGAGGCCTGTCTCACACACTGTGAACTCTCCAGAGTCCCTGATAGGGAACATGTCCAGGACGCCTTGGGTAAGGCTGCAAGTCACTAATGGTCCCTATTTCAGCTGCTATGCTGCATAGCAGGGGAGGTGACACGGGAATGAAGATGCAGGTCCTGCTGCCCAACCTCCACCTGTGTGCCCTCCACAGCAGCCTGTTTTGGGGGTTTCCTCCCCATCCCAAGTCTAGTTTATGTGGTCCCCTCAGGAATGATTCGAAATGGGTGTGGTTTGACTATGACATTGAATATAGTGGAGACATTATGTCAAGACCCACTCTGGGTACTCTGGGTGGGAGGTCTTGACATCTGCTGTGACACAGATCGATGGTAGCACACAGGGAAGTCTCTATGGAGGATAGTTTGTTCACCAGGAAAAGCCACAGCAGGCTATGAAGGCCACACAGCTGGCTTACAAGGCTTGTCCCTGGCTGCGACAAGTTAATGACTCTGGTGTGGGAGAAGCGGGGTGATCAAGTGGAGCCTCTTGTGTTCCTAGCACTGCCTTATAGCAAGGAATACTCTGGTTGCTGGGCAACAGCACTGTGGTCACCTAGCAACAGCTCTGCAGCCTGGCTGACTGCTTGGGCCACATCTCATACCTCAGCCCTTCCCCCCTTTATCTCCTGCCTCCTCCCTCTAACCCAGGCTTTTTTCCAGCCTTCCAGTGCACCTCCCCCACCAGCTTCTTAGTCTTCCCCACCCAGAGAGGGCTAAGGGAGGGCCCCACACCCTGGATCTTTACCTCCAACCCAGATGGAGCATGCAGTCCACCCCCACCTCCGGCACCCCCTGCCCCATACTGAAAGCTCTTTGACACCGCAGCCTCTGGCACAGTGTCCTGCGCCCTGGCCTTTGAGTTCTGAAAGAACTCCATTCGCACCGCTACTGATAATCCAGAGCTCTGGGAGGGGCTTGCTCTGCCCAGAGGGAGCTGAACGAAAGCTGTTCCCTGTTCCGAGGCGAGGCGAGTTAAGCTGCGATGGAACGAGCCGCCTTGTGACCTCTAGGCTTCATCTCTTGCCAGCATCCCTTGGGCAGACAGAGCTTCCACCATTTACTGGAATGGAGCCCGGGGTCTCTATCCCGGTGGCATACCTCCTGTCCTATCTTGACATCCAAGAGACTTTGATAGTTTCTGGTAACAGAACAAGAACCCAAAATGCACAGGTTCTCTGCCCCAGGGTACTTGCTTCTCTCTGCCAGGAACACTAACAAAAACAAATCTTCATTTCTTCCCTCCCCCACACCAATACCCAATACTGATAGAAGATGAAAGGATTAGTGAAGAACTGGCCTTCCAGAGCAGGCCCTGGCTGGGGGGCCACACACATCCTACCTACTCTGCACCTGGGAGCCTCTGCCCTTTTTCTCAAAGCACTTGGGGTTAAAGAGGGGGCAGAGGAAGACTCGCAGGGCATTGTGTGGCATCCCTTGGGCAAGGTGGGGCAACAGGAAATCTGCTATTGAATAGCCTTGACTGCTATGTCATGGGCTGGGTCAGATGCATCTCAGGGTGTCCAGTGTCGTGGTACAGTGCCATGGCTTGGGTCATG